>NC_057813.1:435227032-435233285 GCF_018294505.1 Triticum aestivum | reverse complement strand
GTGGCGGCGGACGCGTCCGGCTCCGTCCGGACGTGTCCGGCGGCGCGGAGAGGAGCGGGGCTAGGGTTAGGGGTGGTTTCATCCGCGAATTTCGGAGGGAGGCACATATTTATAGGTAGAGGGAGCTAGGAGTGTCCAAATGAGGAGCGGTTTTCGGCCACGCGATCATGATCGAACGACCGAGAGAAAGAAGGGGAGTTAGGTGGGTTTTGGGCCACTTTGGAAGGGGTGTTGGGCTGCAAAGAGAAGGAGGCTTTTGCGGTTACCCGGTTAACCATTGGAATATCGAACGACCTCCAAATGACACGAAACTTGACAGGCGGTCTACCGGTGCTATACCAAGGCCGCTTGGCAAACCTCGGGCCATTCCGAGAAAGTTTAATACCCGCTCACAACGAAAGACAAAAAGGGGGACGCTGGAGGACATAGGAGCGCCGGATTGCAAAACGGACAACGGGGAAAATGCTCGGATGCATGAGACGAACATGTATGCAAAATGAAATGCACACGATGACATGATATGAAATGCATAAGATGACATGGCAAAGTGCAACACGCAAGCAAATGACATGGCAACAACGGCGAATAACTGGCAGACACCTGGCGCAACGAATCCGGGGCGTTACATTGGGGTAGCGGCTATGTGTGCTGGGTTGGGGCTAGTGTGCCCTTTTTATAGGAAAGGGGCGAAGTCTTCCTTCATACGTTTGCGAATGGGACAATTTAGGTGTCGATCATTGGTGCATGATCGACAGGCTAGGCTGATAATTTAGGTGTCGGGGTCACTGTGTGGCTATCTTGCATGAGAAGCTTGGCCGGGGTTCGGTTAAGGTCTGGTGGGTTGGTTTGCCTAAGTTTATTGACCTGGCATAAGATAGGGTTAGCCAATGGTCAGCCTGGCTCTGATACCAAGTTTGTCATGACCGGTTTTCCGGGTGTAAATTTCCAGAAAATGGCCGTTGTGCTCACCAGCCCCAGGACTACTGTTAGCTGATGAGGCACCAACTTGATACAGAAATTCCAAGCGAAATACAAAATATGTAGTACAAGACCATTCTAGCATGTGAGTACAACAAATGGTTTCTAGTGGTTGATGGCAGAAGCAGTTTGTGGATCATCTGTGTCTATGGGACTCCACTCCCCACAGGAACAGCTAACCAGGTTAACTCCTATCTTCGCGCGAACGCTATCATCCTTGCATAGGTTCAGGGGCTGTCGTCGCATCTCTCCTCTCCAAGCAAGAAATCTGGCCAAGACAATAGCCAGGGACAAGCCAGTGAGTACTTTGAATGTACTCGCAAACATCCTGATCACTGGGATAATATAAACAATAATCATGCACTGAAATATTCTATGATCACATCGTCACTCATAAATAAAAATCTTTTATGCATGCAAGTAGGTTATTTATATGCAACATGAATATGCAATAATGGAGTGGGAATAAAATGCCACAGTCGGGCGTCTGTGCGACACCACATAAAGGGCTTATAAAGTAAATAAATAACAAGCAATGCCACAGTCGGGCGTCTCAGCACCACCACATAAAGGGCTTATAAAGTAAATAAATAACAAGCAATGCCACAGTTGGGCGTCTCAGCGACACCACATACAGGGCTTATAAGGTAGATAAATAACAACCAAGGCCACAGTCGGGCGTCTCAGCGACACCACATAAAGGGCTTATAAAGTAAATAAATAACAAGCAATGCCACTGTCGGGCGTCTCAGCGACACCACATAAAGGGCTTATAAAGTAAATAATCACAATGAATATCCAGGAGATAGAACCGTCCCAGGGATATTCAATAATTCAAATAATATAATGGATTAGTCCATAATAAAAATAAACTTAATTATCACAAGTCATCAGTCATGATTCACGTTCTGGTTTAGTAGTTTCTCCTACGAAGACCGACACTAAGACCGACACTTGACCCATCCCAGACTGTAGTCCTTAACCATGGACACGGCTATTCGAATAGATTTAATCTCTGCAGAGGGTGTACTCTTTACCCACGAGTAACAGATTCCTTTAGTCCATCGGGACTAATTCCGTCTACGGTCTTTTAATTGAAAACACACCTGACTTGCACACACCAGCTCAACTTACCGGTGTCTGGAATCACCCACGACACCTGTCAAGCAAAACTCTAAGTGGGGAGGCTACAACCTCGTGTAGCATGGGATGAAATTTATATTGCACGCTCTAAGGGGTGGCCTCCCCTCTCGGTCCCAACCGGAAACACCCATGCCCCCTGACCAGATGACTGGCTTTAATCCATGGCCATGGTACCCTCATCCCGGCCCCTCTGTACGGTGTGTCCTAGAAAGGGGTTGACAAATTACTGAACCGTACCCTACCTATGGCAGGCTAGTGGTAGTACGAAACAAGTGTGGGGGTTTCTGGAACAAGACTCACTCTATGGTCGAATCAGGAGGTTTATGTGTTACCTGCATGATTAGCATAACGAATGTGTTTTCAAGCAACAGACATAACCACCACTCATCATGTCTCACTGTGCCGTACCGGACACAGTCGTCTCAACGACCGGAGACAAGCTCGTGTCTACCCAAGACAGAGGCTTTCCCGAGTTCCTTCTGGTATGCACGAGAGGCATGTGATGGTGACTACCATCTCAACATATCAAACTCCAACAGCATGAATCATCAATATGCACTCGAGAGTTTGATCATATCATCACAGAAAAATAACGAAATTTTTTTGAGACAAGAGGTGTTGTAACCGTATCAAACAACACACGACAATATTATGCTAGGGTTCAGAATGCTTGCCTTCAAGTTGTGTAGAGGAAGGGTGCATCCTAAAACTTTTGAAAGTTTTCTTCTCTCTCCAAAAATCCTATTTAAATATTTTTTGAATCAATATATAGTTTCAAAAATAGTACCAAAAGGTTGTCTGAATTTTTTTCAAATAAATCTTAAAATAAACTAGACTAAATTTGAGAGAGGTAGGAAAAAGAATCAATTCATTTGAACCTATATTTAAAAAGTTATAGCCATTCAAAGTTTTGGTAAAAATCTGTTTTTAATAAAAACAGAAAAAGAAAACGTTTCAAATGGATTACGCTTTCGGGCTGAGGAGACGTACTTGAGGTTTTAGGCCTCCACTTATCCAGCATGGACCGTGCGGGGAGTCACTGACAGTGGGTCTAGGGGGCCCACTAGTCAGGTTTGACTAGTCTCCACTCCCTCCTCTTCCTCTGCCCCGAGAGGAGGCAGGACTTCTGCGATGCTCGCCGGCGAACAGTGGCACCGTTCGGGAAACCGAGGCCATCCGCGGGCTCAGGGGGTCGAGGCGGTCCTATCGGTGGTCGACTTTCTGGCGGGGACGGAGGAAGTCGCCGGCGGCGAGCTTTGCGGCGGCCGGTGGCTTCGGTAGCAAAGTAGGTTTGGGGCTACGGTGGCTTTCCGTCGCAGCTGGGGGCCTAGGCGGCTCCGCAAGACGAAGAGGAGTCGAGTGTTGGTGATGGAATGGTGGGGGAGGCCCTGGTGGCGCCGGGGTGAACCGGGATGAGGTGGCGGTCGAGCTGACCGGAGAGGGTGAAGACGGCCTTTTCCTCTTCAATTGCTGGCAACGGGGGCACTAGGAGGATGGTGTGGGGCTGCCTGATTGCTCGGAGGTGCTCGGGGGCCTCCTTTTATAGAACATCCATGTCAGTTCGCGGCGGCCGTGGATAAGCTCGTCGGCAGACCGCCCTACTGTGCTGCAGGACGATGTGGTGGTGGCTGGCTGGCTTCAGGGGCTAACGACGAACGCTCCACTGTCTAAGGAGGCGAGCTGGCGTGCTGTGGTAGTTTGGGTGGTGCCGCCCATGGCAGGGGTGGACGCGGCCGCAGGCGTGCCGCCAAGAGGCTTGCTGTGGCGACGCTGCAGGGGCGAGGGGGCGGTCGGGGCTTCTGGCGTGATGCGGCGAGAGGGAGAGTATCTGGATGAGCTCGGGGAAACTTATCCAGGGGGCGTGCTGGCTCGGACGCGAGCACGTGCAAAACATGCGCTCTGCTCGCACTCCGGGCATGCACGACACTCGTTCGACGAAATGCCAGGGCGACCAAAATTGCTAGGGAGCCAATGCAAATCCACAGGCCCAGGTTAGAGACAGTTAGAAGGCTACTAGACAACTTGGTTTGGACAAGGGGAAAGATCACAACACAAAACCTTCAACCATGCCAAATCTGTCTATGCACACAGGGTGTTTGACAAAATTCCAGAGGCATCTAGGCAGTACTTGGGGTGGTCAAATCTTCCAGAGTGGGGTCTCTTTAGATGCATGAGAGGGTAGTGAGGTTAGTTTGCCAAATGTAGAAACTTGTTAGTGCAAGATTTGCAAAACTTCAATTCTGGACAGGGGGTAAATGGCATCATTACATGAACCAAAAATGTCCCAATGGGTGCATGCTCCTGGACTTAGGGGTTTTGTAGGGTTGACTACAAGCAGGAGAAAGCACAAGGTCACTTGAGCAAAAATAATTACGGTTGCAGTCAAAATCACAAGGCTGGACCAGAATGAAAAGGAGGTTGATTCACTCAATTTTTCCAAAGAACATCACTAGATTTTTGCATAAAGTTGATTTGCATACTACCACTGACATCCCATAATTTTGGTGGAGGCTTTAAAGAAATATTTAGATAGGCTGTAGTGCAAATTGCCCACTGGACCAGATTTGAAAAATATGGTGTAGAGCTCAAAATCTCCAAGGAACAGAAGATATTTTTGCATAAAAGTGATTTAAAAACATCGCATGACATCTCCAAATTTTGGTTGGAATTTTAAATAAATTTATCAAAGGGTTGTAGTTCAAATGGTACCCTAAAACCATGGGAGACCATTTTTAAAGAAATAAAGATCAAGAAAATTATTATATAATTAATTCCTCTGATGAAAAGAAATTTTTTTCTTGAGAGGGTACACAAGTCCAACAAAACATTTGGAAAGTTTTCACTTGGGGTAAAAACTCCATAATAACCAAGAGAAGAATGGTTCTGAAATTAAAATAAATTCTAAATTAAAAGTTTAAGTTTCATGGCAAAATTTTAATTAACAAAACAAGGTTAAAATTTTTGGGGTGTCACAGCACACATCTAGAGGGATGGAGTGGAACAAATGACGAGGGTTCACTAGGTAGGCAAACAATTCCACACTTAAGAAGGTGGTGAACGGTTGTCAACATAGCGAGGAGTTGAATTGTCATGATACCATATCGAGACACCATAGAGGAGGTTACTCGTAGAATTGTTACCTTAAGTGGCAAAAGATTTACTGTTGATACATAGATCATTGAAACTCTCTATACCAGCCTGAGGTAATTTCCATATGATCGTTTGATGGAGTTCTAAGGAATGGAATACTCGGAATAGTATAGATTATGTGGATTACCTTGTTGAAGACAACACAATGGATGATTTTGCTTATCATCGAAGATGGATGGAACCCATGGTAGCACCACTTGGAAATGATCCTGATCAGTAATTACTGAGAAGGGTAGTCCATGGTAGGGTGGCACAATGGCAGTGCAAGCTGGGAACAAAATACAAATGCTGGGAATGATTCTAGTAACTAGGGAGAAACTCAGCAGTAGAGAGTGAGTCCACTATTTGAAAAGTTATAGCATAACAGAGGGAACTGAGAGCAATCCCAGTTAGTGCCGGTGATAAAACCTAGAGCTTGTGTGTCCTTTCAAGAACTTGAGCATTTCCATATTCATCAAGGTTTTTACCAATATCCGTGACAAGGATCGTGGCAACACAACATACTACCATGATGAATAATGGTGGAGGATGCAGATGCAAAGGAATATAACACCTTCTCAGATTTCACCTTAGCGAGGGCAAGGAAACAAAATCTGGATGATCGACCGAGAGACATTTAGCACTCCGCTTCTAATATTCTCCTTGATGCACTAGCGTATCCCATTCTTAGATATGGTTTCATATCTAGAACATCAAGTAAAAGGTCAGGCTTCGGAAATACAAAAATCCATAAGGAACAACTAGGGTGTAAATCCTACGAAATCCTTATGGGGAGGTGGCCAACTTCTTCAATCAAGATACTACAATCATAGGTCTTCCAGCTGAGTGTGTTGGCCAATACATCCACTTTACCGGGTTACAGAGAGACCAATATTATAATTCTTGGGACACGTTCCAACCATCATACCTACCTGAGATTCAGATCTGGTTGGTGTCAGGATACTCCAGACTCATTGTCGGGGAAGCTGATCCACGAACAACT
>NC_057813.1:435225557-435226885 GCF_018294505.1 Triticum aestivum | reverse complement strand
GGGGGGCGGAGATCGCGCGAAGAGCAGATCGAGGCACACGAGCGGTTTACCCAGCTTCGGAGCTCTCCGGAGAGATAATACTCCTAATGCTGCATGTCTGATTGTAATGAGTTCTTGCTCGGGAGCGCTAAGTGCTACAGTACACGCTAGCTGCTAACGAGACCGAGCGTGAGTGTTTTCTGCCTTCGAACCTCCCTCTATGTTGCGCATGGGCCTCCTTTTATATGCTCAAGGGGTCACCGACAGGTGGCAACGTAGGCAAGGGTAAAAATGGAAAAGGTGTTGCGGTTGGTACAACTACCTGTATAGTGTATCATACCTAACCCTGACGGCAGGGGACAAAGGCATTAAATGCCCATCTCCGTCGCCCAAATAGTATAAAAAGGGACCGTCAGGGGCGCCACCGCTTGCCACGATGGCAATCTTGTCAGCGTCGCTTGCCACCTCGCACCGCTGGCTGCACAGCCTCTTGCCACGCGCGCCTGGAAAGGTCCCAGGGCGACACGTTGGTGGATGTGCTGGAGCGCGGGTACAGAGTGGTAGCTTGCCGCGGCAAGCGCCTTGCCGCGGTCGTTGTCTTGTCGCGTCCGGAAGCTTGTCGCTCACCGGGCCTTGCCGGGACGCGTGCGCGTCGCGGCAAGTCCTTTGAGATGCCTTGGTTGGCCTTCCCGGCAAGCTCCTCTTGCCAGGGCCTTGTTTCCTTGGCTTGAACACTTTGTTCTTGAATGGCTCAAATAGGAACCACGGAGGACCTTGGCGGTCACCCGGCAAGCCTTGCCATGGGGTGCTGCGACTGCCCGTGCACAAGTTCGGGATACTAGGGTACCCCTACTCTAGTACACCGACAGGAACCCCCGGGCCTGGGCCAAACACGGTGCCGAGCACTGTTGGGCCAGGCCCAAAACAGGGCACGGGCTCGCACGGCCTAGGTTACGCCGTATCGTACTCCGTATCCACCGCGCCATCCCCGAACGGCACGCGTTGAATGCGGCGTCGTGGGAGAGATCGTGGGTGGTTTCTTTATTCGGAAAGATGGAACGTCCGCCCGCTCCCTCTTTATAAGCAGGGGAAACAGGGGCAGTTTGCCTATCTCGCCAGTTGCTATTCCAATCTCAGAAACTTCTGCCGCTCCCCCCTTCTTCCCAAAGCCGAAAGAGAGCAGTGCTCTGCCCCCCATCGCCACCAGCACCACCAACGCCGTCGATCTCCCCCACCACCTCCGCCATGGCTCCGAAAGCCGTCAAGGGGAAAGCCGCGAAGTCGACCGAGGCGCAGCGGCTCGCGGCGCTGCGAAAGGAGCGGACAACCTTCCCCCCCCCCCCAAGCTC
>NC_057813.1:435214524-435225329 GCF_018294505.1 Triticum aestivum | reverse complement strand
CTTCTGGTCGACGGAGACGCGAGCGCATCTGCGCACGAAGGTACTCTCCGCCGCCGCTTCGGAACGGGCTCCGAATGGATATCCCTTTTTCGCGTTGTTCTTCTACTGCGGGCTCTGCCCGCCGTTCTCTGAGTTTTTCTGTGACATTATGAACACCTACGGGTTCCACCTCCTTGACTTCACCCCCAATGCCATTCTGACCATGGCAGTTTTCGCTCATCTCTACGAAAACTTTATGGGAGTCCATCCAAATGTAGCTCTTTTCCGCCACTTCTTTATGCCTCGAGTTGAGAGAGGAGAGCCTTTATCCGGCGGAATCGCCTGGATCTCGAGAGCCAGCAAGAAGGAAGCTTATCTGGAGGGAGAGCTCCACGGCAAGTGGGAGGAGTGGAGAGCAGACTGGTGCTGGATTGTCGAGGAGAACCCGCAGCCATTTACCGCCTAGCGCCAAGCCCCAGTAGTGCGCGGCAACGATTGGAGAAACGTGGCCCCGGAAGACGATAGGCTGAAGATTGCTGTCACCCGGATCCTGCGCCTCAGGCTTGCCGGGCTCACTGTAGGCGCCGTTGGCGCAGATTTTCTTCGCCACCGCATCGCCCCCCTGCAGGATAGGAGGAGACCCGCCTGGGAGTTCGGGGGCCCGGCGAACATCATGAGGCTGTGCCCGGGCGTCAACTTCAACTTCACTGTCCTGGAACTGGACGCGATGCTCAAGGAACTGTTCAAACATGACCCTCAACATCCCGAATGGTTCAGGTTGCCGAAGGGTGTCGTTCCGCTGTGCAACAACTCCTCGCTCGACCGCATACGTGCAATGATGCCGCTGTGCGATTCACATGGAATCGTCCCAACTTGGCAAGAGCCTGCAGACGACGTCGTGCAGGAGTTCTTCGACGGCTTGGTAGAAGTGCTGGTCCGCTCTGACGAGCAGAAAAGCCTCACCCGCGACACCACCGATGTGGAGATGCAGCGCATCGCCACTAGGGCGGAAGAGGCGGTGGCAGCCGCTGCCGCGAGCGAGTTTGGATTCACCGTGGATGAGGCAGAGGCAGTAGAGGCGGCAAGCCTTGCTGAGCGAGAGGAGTTTGCCCGCGAGGGAGAGCTTGCCGAGCCTGAAGCCGAGTCGAGCGAGCCTGCCGAGGGTGCGAGCGGCTCGTTGGAGACCAGCTCCTCTTCCTCCTCGTCTTCAGACAGCCCGCCGCAAGCAGAGCCCCCAGCTCCACCAAGAAGGCGTCTCCACAAGGTCGGGGACATAGCGGGGCGGCAGACGAGTCAACAGCCGCCGCGCCGCGCGACACGCTCCACCGCGACAAGCACTGTTGGTGCGGGAGCGCCTCACGCCGCTGCGACAACTGGAGCGGGGTCCTCCCGGACCGCTGCTTCTGCTCCTGCCGCTGCCCCCGCCAAGCGGTTAAGGGAACCCACTCCTCCGCCTCGTCGCGTTGAAGGTGGGCCGGACTTCGACCTCTCCGCGCTTAGCTCCGACGAGGAAGAAGAAGAGTAAGATTCTTTGCTGTACTTGTAGTTCTTCAATTCTTGATGTTTTGTCTTGTATCTGATTTGCTTTACTCCGAACCCATTCCTTTTCAGGACTCTGGCCCAGAGAGCGGCGAAGAGAGCCAAAGTCCCGGTGATTGTCATCGAGGATGAACCCACCGCGACAACGGGGGGCGTGTCCTAGACCATCTTGCCGGACCCGGCAACTATTCCCAGCGCAGCCCCCAGCGTAAGTGTATGGTTTACTTCCTGGTGTTAGGCGCGCATGGGTGCTCTTTCTTTGCTGATATCTGGCTATTGGTTTGTGTAGGAGCAGAGCAGCCTCGCCAGGAGGGCCCGGAACCGCCCCTGACATGACATCTGCTTCGACTACACCGCCAAGGGAGGATTCCCCGGGAAGGGAGCGCTCTCCTGCAAGGAATAAATCTCCGGCAAGGGAGAGTTCTCCGGCAAGGGACTGTACCAGCGACCCTCCGGTGGGGGAGCCCATGACCGTAGGTCACAGTACAGGTAATCCTCTTGCTTGAAAACTTCCCTTGGGTTCTTCATCAAGCTCCCCTGGGCGTCAAGCTCCAGTTGTAACGCGTGCCTTTTCTCCCTCTTCCGACCTTCAGATCCACCTGTCATGGATCCGATGGAGACCGAGGTCGCCGGCAAGGAGAACGCGCGCGGCAACACCGACGACGCCGCTGCCACCGAAGAAGCAGTTCGCGCTGAAGATCCCGCCGGCGAGGAGACCGCCAAAGCTGCCGCCGCAGAAGCTGGCGAGGGTTCTGGCGATCGCACTAACGGCCCCGAGGCCGCAGGAGCGCAAGGCGCTACGCCGACCGCCGATCCCTCCGCCGCTGCTGCAGCGTCAGGCTCCGAAGAGCCCCAGCCCGGCGCCTATTTGAAGGCCGGCGATGGCGTCTTCATCAAGCTCCCCTGGGCGTCAAGCTCCAGGGCGCCGGTCGAAGGAGAAACTTTTGATGGAGAGGTGCTCGCCTCCGCTGGGCTGACGCTGGTTGATGCATCGAGCAGCAGCAGCGACGAGACTGAGGAGGAGCGGCTGCTGCGGAAGCTGGTGTCGCTCTACCGCGCTCGGCAGGCCAAGCTGGAGTCCCGAGAAGAGCTTGTCGCGAAGGAGGGAGTGGACATCGAGAATCACGCAGAGGAGCTCCGGGGTCGTAACCAGAAAGCTCTCCGGTCCTTGGCAAAGGAGCGGGAGCAACTCGCCGAGGCGTGGAAAGCCTTCCTCCTCGAGAAGGTTGAAGCCGAAGAGCAACAGTGGCTTGTCGCCGAGGAGTTGTTTGCGCGGGAGGGCGAGTTGGCGCAGCGGAATGTCAATCTTGACAGCCACGAGGAGGAGCTTGCTGCGCGCGAGCAAACATTCGGCAGGGCTCTCAAGGAAGCAGAGGATGCTGCCGCAGCTGCCGAGGCCGCAGCTGCCGAAGGTGGCGCAGCTGGAGGCCGATCTCAAGACGAGCGGTGAAGAGCTTGCCGCGCTCAAGCGTGAGCGCGAGAAGGACGCCTACACCCTTGGCGAGTTGCAGGGTAGTCTCGCCGAGAAGGGCATGGAACTTAGCATCGCCAAGGACTCCAACGCAGATCTTGAGTTGAAGCTGAGTACTTTGACCAAGACGGTGGACGGCGCCAGGGAGCAGGAGGTGGCCTTGAAGGAGCAGATCAAAGCCGTCACCCAGAACACTTTTAGGGAGAATGTGGAGCACTGGACGGAGGGTCTCGTGGATATTGCCGCATCCATCGACAGGGAGCTGGCGCAGCTGGGGATGGAGGATCTCGGGTATTCCTCCGATGAGAACCTCCAACCCAGCGCCAAGCTCACTTTGTTCTTCAAAGGCGTGGCGATGGCCCTCCAGCGACTCCGGGAGAGGATCCCAAAGCAGGTGGCCGACGAGTCACGCAGAATCTGCACGGGAGCTCTTCAAAAGGTGTTGGTGAAGGTGGCCTTCCACAACCCAAGCCTCAACCTCACCAACGTCCTCAAGACCCTGCCGCCGGAAGCTGATTTGGAAGCGCTCAAGGTCCTTGTCGCACCCATTGTGGACAAGGTGAGCGAGATCAAGAGGGTTGACGGCGATCGCGTAGATTAGGCCGCCTGTTTTCTCCTTTTCTTGTCGCTGCTGGTCATGTTATGAAAACAATCTGTTAGAGCTGCAACAAGGTATCCTGTAATATAACTCTATTTTGGGTATCGATTGCTATGTTATTTCCTTTACTTGATTCCTTCCTTTGTATGTTTTTGCCCTACGCTTTTAGGGAACTTGTCGGCGCAGGCACCATAGTCGCGAGCGCTGAGTGCGGGATGTCAGCAGCCTGCTGGCGGTGCCACTACCGACAAGAAACCTTATCGCAACTAGTCGCAACTCACTTAAGTTGTTGAGTGGACTCGAAACAAAGTAAGGGTGCAACTAGCTACGAGTAGGTTCCTCCGCGCACGGGTTTTCCATACAAAGCACGGTCGTTCGAGGAAGATAACTTAAAATTTTTAAAACTGATTGCTCAAACTTTGGCAACTTAGCTTTTCTGTCGTTTGCGTCCCGGTAAGGCGAAACTTTCTTCAACGACGCCTGGTCCACACCATTATCTTCTCCTTTCCCCCTGGCAAACTTGTGGGCGAGGGAACCTTCCTTTCTTTGAGAAAGAGAAAGAAGAGAAAATAAAGATATGGAGCCTTACGGCTCGTTATTGCTTACCGGGGGTAGGCGCTGCACAAAGTGTCAGATAACACATGCAAAAAATAGAAAGCATGAAATTGACAAGATGTGCGGAGCACATGAGCTTTACTTATGCACGGGGTCTGCGCCCGGCTTTGTACAAAGGATTACATGCAACAACGGCAAGACTTGTACAAAAGGTGGTTGCCGGAACAGGTTCCGGCAACTGCGCCTTACGGGTAAAACATACGAAGATGCTCAATGTTCCAGGAGTTGCTCACCGGAATGCCATCTTCGGTCTCAAGGCGGACAGCGCCAGGCCTAGTGACTCGTTTCACCCGGTAAGGGCCTTCCCACTTCGGCGTCAACTTGTTGGAATTCTTGGCGGACTGAACGCGCCAAAGAACAAGGTCGCCTTCCTCGAGACTTCTGGCATTAACTTTGCGGCTATGGTAGCGGTGCAAAGCTTGCTGGTATCGAGCAGCTCGTACAGCGGCCTAAACACGGTCCTCCTCAAGGAGCAGCGCGTCATCTTGTTGTAGCTGCTCTTGCTCAAACTCATCATAAGCGAGCACTCGCGGTGACCCGTATACGAGTTCCGTGGGGAGAACTTCCTCTGCTCCATAGACTAGAGCAAAAGGTGTCTGGCCAGTGGCTTGATTTGGCGTCGTCCTGATCGACCAAAGAACCGCCGGCAGCTCCTCAATCCAGTTCTTTCCGCACTTGCGCAGCCTGTCGAAAGTCCTGGTCTTGAGCCCGCGCAGCACTTCAGCATTTGCCCTCTCTGCTTGACCGTTGCTTCTCGGATGAGCAACAGAAGCGAAGCAGACCTTGGCGCCAAGATCTTGGACGTACTGCATGAAGGTGCGGCTTGTGAATTGCGTGCCGTTGTCGGTGATGATCCTATTAGGGATCCCGAAGCGGAAAACAATCGACCTGAAGAACTTAACTGCTAACTGTGCTGTCACCTTCCTCACTGCTTCCACTTCCGGCCACTTTGTGAACTTGTCGATTGCAACGTACAAGTACTCAAAGCCCTCGACAACTCGGGGAAAGGGGTCGAGGATGTCGAGCCCCCAGACCAAAAATGGCCAGGATAAAGGGATCGTCTGGAGAGCTTGAGCTGGCTGGTGTATCTGCTTGGAATGGAACTGGCACGCTTCACACTTGGTTACTTGTGCAGTTGCATCCTGGAGGGCTGTCGGCCAAAAGAAACCTTGTCGGAACGCTTTGCCGGCAAGTGCTCTTGCGCGAATGTGGTGACCACATATACCTCCATGTATCTCTGCCAACAGCTCTTGTCCGTCTTCCCAGTGAATACACTTCAATTTCACACCATTGAGTCTTCTTCTGTACAGTGTGTTGTCGACAAACTGGTACATACTTGACTGCCAGGCTACTCTTTCCGCCTCTTCTTGCTCTTCGGGAAGTTCTCCTGTCTGAAGGAAACGGACAATCTGATGTGCCCATGCTGGAGCTTGTGGCTCGACAACAAGGACTAAAGGCACATCTGCTGCTGCGGGAACATCCTCTTCTACGGCGAGAACCTGCGGCTCAGCCGGAGCTTGATGACCCCCGGCAAGCTTGCCAGAGCAAAACTTGTCGGGAGCGTCTGCTTCAACGGAACAAACCCTAGGGCTTGCCGGAGCAGACTGCTCCTCAGCACCCTTGGTGTTGATCTTGGGGACCTTCTTGGCGGCGGCTTCGGGGAGCTCTGCCGGAAAATAGTCACCAGAAATCAACTTCCTCTTCTTGCTCTGTCCAGTTGATGGCGTTACAGACGGTTGAGTCAGTTTGAGCACAAAGATACCTGGTTCCACAGGTAACTTAAGTGCGGCGCACTTCGACAGGCCATCGGCAATGTCGTTTTGAGCTCTTGGAACTTGCTCCGTCTGTAGGCCCTCAAAGTGCTCTTCTAACTTTCTCACTTCATCAACGTAAGCTTCCATCAATGGACTGTGATAATTCTTGTTCACTTGGTGGACGACAAGCTGTGAGTCACCCCTGACAATGAGCTTCTTGATCCCAAGGTCTGCTGCGATCCTGAGACCGGCAAGCAAACCTTCATACTCTGCGGTATTCTTTGTTGCTTGCTCCTTGGGAAAGTGCATCTGGACTACGTACTTGAGGTGCTCTCCGGTGGGCGCAACAAGTAGCACGCCCACACCGGTGCCTTGCAGCGAGAAGGCACCATCAAAGTACATCAGCCACTCCTTGCTTGCTTCCTTGACGGGGATGCTCGTTTCTGGAATTTCTTCATCCGGTGTTGGCGTCCATTCTGCTATGAATTCTGCCAATGCTCTGGTTTGGATAGTTGAAGTGCTCTCAAACTTGAGGCCAAAGCTTGACAGTTCCAGTGCCCACTCGACAATCCTGCCTGTTGCTTCTGGATTCTGCAGTATCCTCTTCAGCGGAAAATGAGTGACAACTGTGATCTCATGTGCTTGGAAGTATTGGCGCAGCTTTCTCGAGGCCATGAGAAGGCCGAAAAGCAATTTCTGCACACCAGAGTACCTTGACCTAGCCCCCTGCAGAAGGGAACTAACAAAGTAAACTGGGTGCTGCACCATTCTCTTCTGTATCTCCTCACGCGCCTGCGCAGATCCATCTTTGTCGGGACCAGAGCTTGTCGGTGAAGTCCCCTGCTTGTCGCTGGATGCATCTGCCGTGGTTGCTGGCTCATCGTCCGCCTCCCTCTCCGCTACTAACGCAGCACTAACCACTTGATTGGTTGCCGCTATATACAGCAGCAACTTCTCTTGTGGCTTAGGTGTGACAAGTGTTGGAGTGGAGGACAGGTATCTCTTTAAGTCCTGCAGCGCAGCCTCCGCTTCCGGAGTCCATTTCATTGGACCTGCCTTTTTCAATATTTTGAAAAATGGCAGGGCACGCTCAGCAGACCTAGAGATAAACCTGCTGAGAGCAGTCACACAACCGGCAAGTCTTCATACATCCTTGACGCGCTTTGGTGCTTCAATCTGCTCAATGGCTTTGATCTTGTCGGGATTGGCTTCAATTCCCCGCTGAGACACAAAGAACCCGAGAAGCTTGCCGGAGGGGACTCCAAACACACACTTCTCGGGGTTAAGCTTGAGGTTGATCTTGCGCAGATTTGTAAAGGTTTCGTCTAAATCCTGAATCAGAGTTGCCTTGTCCTTGCTCTTGACCACTATGTCATCCATGTAGGCTTCCACATTTCTGTGCATTTGTGGCTCAAAAGCGTCATGGACTACTCTTGCAAATGTTGAACCAGCATTCTTTAAACCGAAAGGCATCCGTATGAAACAGTATGTGCCACATGGAGTGATGAATGCGGTCTTCTCCTCATCCTCTTCTGCCATGAAGATCTGATGATATCCTGAGTATGCGTCAAGAAATGAAAGCAAGTCACATCCGGCTGTGGAGTCAACAATCTGGTCAATGCGCGGTAAGGGAAATGGGTCTTTGGGACAAGCTTTATTGACATCGGTGAAGTCGATACAAAGCATCCATTTCCCGTTTGCCTTGCACACGACTACAGGATTGGCCAACCATGTTGGATGGAGCACTCCTCTGACAAGGCCTGCTGCTTCGAACTTCTTTATTTCTTCTGCGATGAAATCTTGGCGCTCCACTGCTTGTTTCCTGACCTTCTGCTTGACGGGCCGCGCATGAGGACAGACGGCAAGATGGTGCTCGATTACTTTCCTGGGAACACCGGGGATGTCAGACAGTTGCCATGCAAACACGTCGACGTTCGCCCGCAGGAAAGCAATGAGCGCGCTTTCCTATTTAGGGTCGAGGGTGGCACTGATGGTGAAGGTACCACCAGTGCCGTCCTCCTTGGTGGACACCTTCTTGGTCTCTAGCGGAGCTGCCATTGCCTTCTTATGCTTGCCGGTGGAGCTCGATGGTGCGTCCTTGACGGTAGCGCAGCACTCCGAAGAGGTGCGCTTGCCGGAGTGGGCATCAGAACTCTTGCCGGACTTGGTCTTCTTCTTCCCCCGGGGAGCTTCAACGGCAAGTGACTTGCGATATGTTGCGGCTGTTGCTTCCTGGTAGATCTTGTCGGCGCAAATAAGAGCATCCTTCTTGTCGCCAGGGACAGAGATGACACTTATCGGGCCTGGCATCTTCAGCATGTTGTATGCGTAGTGAGAGGCTGCCATGAATTTGGCGAGCGCTGGACGGCCGAGTATCCCATTGTAAGGCAATGGAAAGTCAGCAACGTCAAAAGTGACCCTCTCAGCCTTAAGTTCAACTCGCTGCCAAATGTCACTGGCAACGTGATCTTTCCCTTCGGCTTGCTCCTTCCTGGATTGATTCTTTGGAATGTGCCGGTCTCTTCGAGCTTGCTGTTAGGGATCTGGAGTTTCTGGAGTACCACGGAGGAGATCGGGTTCAAGCTGGCCCCGCCGTCAACTAGCATCTTAGTGACCTTGAGGTTGCAGATAGCTGGCGAAACCAACATCGGCAAGCACCCGACCGCAGTTATGCGATCAGGGTGGTCCTCAATATCAAAGATGATAGGCGTGCTGGACCATTTCAGAGGCTTGCGTGACCCGACGGGTGGTTCTGCCGCATTGACTTCCCGCACCCACTGCTTGAGCTGGCGGTGTGAAGTATGCAGAGAAGCACCGCCGTCAACGCACATGACCTCTGTGGCTTTCTGGAACTCCTGCTCACCGGTCTCGTCATCATCCATATCTTCATCGTCGTCTTCATCTTCATCCTTGTCGCGGCCGCGGGGAGGTCTGTCTCCTTGCCGCTGCTTGGCCTTGCCGCGGCGTCCTCCCCGGCCGGGGCGCTTCTTGCCGGATCCTCCAGTACCTTCCTGGGCCTTCTCCTTGTCGCGTCGCTCGTACTCGGCCTTTTGCTGCTCGACAAGCTGCTCGACCTTCTTGTAGCTCTGGAGGTCATGGCCCTTGGTGCGGTGGATCTTGCAGTACTGCTTGTCGGTGCTGTCCTGCTTGTCGGCGACCGCCACAGCTTCGGCTTTCTTGGCGCCACCTTCGTTGCCGGACTGCTCAATGACTAGCACATCTTTGCCTTTCTTCTTCCTGTTATTCCGCCGCCGGTTTTTCTTTGCCGGGGCAGCATCCTCGCTATCAGATCCTCCTGCTCTTGTATTCTCTCTGGGAAGTTTCCTCCCTTCCTCAGCACGTGCACACTTGTTAGCCAGGGCATATAGCTCACTGACGTCTCTGATCTTGCACATTGCCATCTCCTCCCGCATCCTGCGGTTACGCACCTTCTGATGGAACGCACTGATGACCGCGGCAGGGTGGACGTCTGGGATGTTGTGCTGTACACGGCTGAATCTCTGAATGTACTTGCGCAGGGGCTCTCCTTCTTTCTTGGCGAGCAGATGAAGGTCGCTCTCTTGGCCATGCGGTTTGTGGCCGCCTGTAAAGGCGCCAACAAACTGATGGCATAGATCTGCCCAGGAGGATATGGAGTTGTCCGGCAAGTGCATGAGCCAGGACCTGACATTGGGCTTGAGCACCAGCGGGAAGTAGTTGGCAAGGATCTTGTCGTCTCGCCCCCCGGCAGCTTGCACCGCGATGGTGTAGATGCTGAGGAACTCCGACGGATGCGACTTGCCGTCGTACTTCTCTGGTACGTCTGGCTTGAAATTCTTCATGCTGGGCCACTGGACTTGCCGCAGCTCATGAGTGAACGCAGGGCAACCTCCCACGTACGGCAAGTTGCCTGGTTCCCCTGGCGCATGCATGTCGACAGAGGGCCCAGCGCGCTAGTCCGATTGACGCCGCGCTTCTCTTCGGCGCTCGATGCGAATACGAGCGTCTTCTTCCTGTCGTTCGTGAAGAACTTGGCGCTGATCGCGACGAGCTCGCGGATCTGATGATGCGGTGGAGTCGCTGTCGAGGTGGATCCGGCGAGTCGGCGATCTTGGCCTTCGGGGCGGAGAGTGCATGATGGTTTCACCCCCACCGGTTTTGTCGCCATCAGTTCATGCCTGGCAATCTTGCCGTGGTGTGATGTATTCGGCTGCCGTGGAGTGTCGCCGTTGGCGAAGCCGATGAGACTCTGAATGGTGGCCCTCCATTCGTCGATCTTGTCCGCCAATGGAGGGTAATCCAGGAGCAGTTGAGCTCGCGCTAAATCTTCTGCTGGAGTGGTGGGTGGTAGTGGCGAACGGTGCGAGGAGCGGGATATGCTCGGACTTCTAACTATGTTAGAAGGAGCAGTATCCCGTCCAGGCGACCGTGTCTTGCTCGTGCCAGCATGTTGGCGTGCATGCTGGTCTTGAGCATCCCGAGATCCACCAGCTCGATCTCGGTCCAACGAAAGTATGGTAGCGCGAGTACCATGACGTTGTCGGTCCCGCGGCTCCTGAGATGGGCGCGGTGCTTGTACGGACGTCGAGGTCTGCGCAGCCTTGTCCTTGGACTTGGCAGCACCATGAGCTCCCTCGTCGACGCCCGTTCTTCCGCCGGCGTCTACCCCACCACTCGTTTGCTCCGGTGGTGGTGGGATCGACGCGGACGGAGCAGCCACCTCCGAAGCCTTCTTCTTCGGTGGCATGTCGATGAAGAAGATGAAGATCTAGCCCGTGTGAACGCCGGATCAGGTTCACACAGCCTCGACGCCGCCTACCTGGCGCGCCAAAGATGTCGGGGAAGCTGATCCACGAACACCTATGGGGCC
>NC_057813.1:435103577-435214256 GCF_018294505.1 Triticum aestivum | reverse complement strand
CGGAGCTCTCCGGAGAGATAATACTCCTGCTGCTGCATGTCTGATTACATTGAGTTCTTGCTCGGAGCGCTAAGTGCTACAGTACACGCTAGCTGCTAACGAGACCGAGCGTGAGTGTTTTCTGCCTTCGAACCTCCCTCTACGTTGCGCATGGGCCTCCTTTTATATGCTCAAGGGGTCACCGACAGGTGGCAACGTAGGCAAGGGTAAAAATGGAAAAGGTGTTGCGGTTGGTACAACTACCTGTACAGTGTATCATACCTAACCCTGACGGCAGGGGACAAAGGCATTAAATGCCCGTCTGCGTCGCCCAAACAGTACAAAAAGGGACCGTCAGGGGCGCCACCGCTTGCCATGATGGAAATCTTGTCAGTGTCGCTTGCCACCTCGCACCGCTGGCTGCACAGCCTCTTGCCATGCGCGCCTGGAAAGGTCCCAGGGCGACACGTTGGTGGATGTGCTGGAGCGCGGGTACAGAGTGGTAGCTTGCCGCAGCAAGCGCCTTGCCGCGGTCGTTGTCTTGTCGCGTCCGGAAGCTTGTCGCTCACCGGGCCTTGCCGGGACCTTGTCTCCTTGGCTTGAACACTTTGTTCTTGAATGGCTCAAATAGGAACAACGGAGGACCTTGGCGGTCAACCGGCAAGCCTTGCCGCGGGGTGCTGCGACTGCCCGTGCACAAGTTCGGGATACTAGGGTACCCCTACTCTAGTACACCGACACTCATCAAGTCTAGAAAGAAAAATGAAAGTTTGCAACACAAATCGACGAGATGGCGTTGCGAGATTCTCGGGAAATGGACTACGGTAGTAAGCTCCAAAACATGAGCTGGTTCTGCTACAACATGTGAACACGCTGTCCGAGACAAGCATGATCACATAGTAGTCTTATAATAAAACACTACCGTGTCCTGATTGGAAACCATCATTAGAATAACAAAGTCTTGTGCATGTCCATCTGGGCCCTTCAGGATTAGCGCATGAACCTCTTTTCTTTGAACAAATCAATCAGTGGCTTGGTGTGCTAGGAAATACCGATGGGATGGAGGTAGCTAACCACTGGAGCCATGGTATACTTCGCACGTGCATGACTAACTTGGGATGATTCCAAAGGAAGCAACATTGACTTTGTTGAATTCACGGTGGGAACTTGCATCAACTGCACATGAACTGGAGGAACTCACTTCTTATATACGAACATATGCTTCATGAGCGGGTCATGAAGATAATGCTTATAAGAGTTTCCAATACTAGCTGGATGTTCAACACGAATCATGGGGAAGGTAAAAATGTTGTCGATGGTCTCAACAACAATTCATCTAGGTTTCCATATAAGTGGAATTCGTCAATTATGTGAACAAGGTGATAGCATTGGTCAGACCCGAAAGATATAATGGTGTATGCTCGAGGAAACAACCACGAGTAAGACAACATTACGAATATCGTTGGTTCTGATTTGATTTGATGGTAGCCCATACTAAAATCAAAGATTGGATAAGATAATAGATCCAACAATTGACCACGAGGATCAATCAATGAAGATATCATCTTTCTTCAACACACACACACACACACACACACACACACACACACAAAGATATCCCTTTGGAGTGAACTAGGTCAGACAAGCATTTATCTTCTAACTCTCCAAGTTGTTGTTTAGCTTAACCAACTAGCTCAGGGTATCCAACAAAGATTCTTGGAGGAAGGGTGGTTCATACAGATAAACCAACTTGATCACGAAATCAACATAGCGGTTAGGTGACAACCTCGTGATACTTCCGAGAAGATATTCAAAATATCTTGAACCACCGATATGTTACTAAGCTCGAGAACAATCTTGCTTTTCTTGGCAAGACGATATGATCAATAGAGCGAGGGATTTCCATAATCCTAGTTCATTGATCAGAGAGTGCACCGAAAATAAGGACTAGGTAGCACGATCAACCTTAGGGTGATGATTCAAGAATCAGCACGCTAAGAATGAGGTTATTATCCATTTAACTACCAAGCAACAGAGTTGCTAGGAGTATAGATTTCGCATACCACGATTCACTTGTCGGCATTCTAGTTGCAACAACACGAGAACCGAGAAATGAATAATAATGGCGAGAAGTATCGTTGTATCAAAAGTTCATTGGATGGTGTGCAATTCCTATGATATTCTTGACATAAAAGATGGTAATACTCCAAGGTAGAACAAAACAAAAGCTAGATTGGCATTTTGATCCACAAGATACAACTACTTTGACCCAATCCTGGATATGATGAGGTACTGGAGTTTTTTTCTAGTCATTCCAGGATAGAATGGCTTGACAGGCCACAAGAATAATAGGCATCGATGAACACGAGTGCACGACTACTCTTGACTATCAGTTGATAGATGAGGGCCAGGAAACAACTAAAGAGGGACAACTCAAAAGAACACATGATTTTCTGAGTTGTGAATGCATAGATTAGGATGTCGAACGAGTTCAACACATTTCTTCCAGATAACCCATGCAGTTAGGTAGATTTGGCAGAGTAACATCATAGAATTGAGAACTTGTCAAGAGCACTCTCGTTGTGATCTCTCGGTTCAGCGAGGAACTTCTGCCATAAGAAGTTCATGGTACTTGAAAGAAGAATATACCATGAACCTCGAGGGCTATCACAAGGTTACTAATAACCTAAAGGAACGAGCAAACACTAACAACATAGTAGGTAGAGTGAGTCTCGGGTTCAAAACCCAGGAATAGTATGCCTACTAACTAAATGGCATCACGGTATGCTTTCGAGAATGACAGCCAGAATCATCACACTTGGAACACAAAACATAGCTAGATTGCTAGGTGATTAGCTAAGACACCTAGTGTCATAATAATAACTCCATCATATGCACCGAGGAAATGAAGTACCTCAACACACTGGTTAGTGTGGTTGACCTGGCACAAACGAACTTCGGAACTGTAGGAAGGGATTTGCAAATGCATCAGATTGTTTAGAAACCTGGGATGACTCCGACAACATAACAACTGTAAATGCTCAAAAGGATTTAAGACATCCTGCAAAATAGTGGCATAGCCACTCAACTTCACAATATCAAGGTTCCGAGACCAACTATGGACACACAGAAGTAGTAGGAACTGAACTTAGGCTTAAATCCATCAATCCTACAAGTCTACGGATTAGTAACATGTGATCCTTATAGAAAGAAGCACTAAAAAAAATACGCTTCCGTGATGATACGTGTTTGTCACAGTAGGTCGCGTTTTTTGTCATGCATGTACATCCATGACAAATTTATGACAGAATCAAGATAGTCATACCTGTGCTGTCGTAGAAGTGTTCCATGACATTACCAAAATTATCATCACGGAAGTGTCCACTTCGATGACGATAAATCGCGCGTCACAAAAGTGCTTTCATCAAGGGTGACCGACACGTGGCATCCACCATAACGGAACGCCGTTAAGCTATCGGGTCGGGTTTTGGATCTGATAACCTGTTAACAGCCCCGACCAATGGGGATTTTCCACGTGTAAAATTATCATTGGCTGGAGGAAACACGTGTCAGCTCATCGCTGGGACAGATGTCATCCACTCATTGGATAGAAGGTGCCTATGATATGTCGACACATGGCCTGGCCCAACAGAGGCTCATTGCTGTGAAAAGGCCGGCCCGTTTGACTTGGTCAAAAGGTGGCGGGCCGGCCCATGGAAAGCCTGTTAACGGCCTGTTCGCATATAGCCCATTTACAGCCCGCTAACCCAAGGCCCGTTACGCCCTATTCGAATTAGGCATAGTAGCGTCATCTGGGCCATCCAATATGATTCCAGCCCGTTTTCACTTCTGGCCCATGTATGGCCCATGACGTCTTTTGGCCCATATGAGGGCCTATGTAACTCTTGGCCTATTAACGGCCCGTGGTGAATATGGCCCGTAATGAACAGTGTATCACTTTACACCCATTAACGTCCCATGGTGAAACTGGCCCGTATAGAATAGTGTATCACTTTATACCCATTAACGTCCCGTTATTCCGTTGGGCCGTTTCCAGCCCATGTTATGTTTTGGCCTTCTCAGAGCCCATTTATCCTTGGGCTCATTTCCAGCATTCGTTTACTTACGGCCCGTTACTGTCATTTTCTTCTTGTGGGCCAAATTCAGCATGTGGTTACAGTCGGCCCGTTTGTGGTTCGTTAAACGTTGGGCCATTTTCATAGCATCATCAAATACGGCCTATTAACGATGGCCCATTATGGTCGGCCCACGAACGGACGATTCCAACTCTAGCCTGTTTACGGCCAGAATGCGGTCTATTTGGCCCATGTTTGGCTAATCGATCATACGGCCCGTATAAGGCCCATTGATGATACGGCCCGTAGAAGGCCCATTATTTCTATGGCCCGTAGAAGGCCCATTGTTTCTACGGCCTGTAGAAGGCGCACTGTTTATACGGCCCATAGAAGGCCCACTATTTCTATGGCCCGTAGGTCCAGTGCCACTACAATAAATATTAGCCCATGGTTATTGTGGCCTAGTTTTGAAAAATAGGTTATTGTAGCCACTAGCAAACAGCAGAAAAAGAACTGCACTGACTACAAGCAAACAAATAAACAAGACAACAAGGAAATATATAAGCAAGCAACTTACACTAGGCTATCACGGCTATTACACATATTACATCCACTGGGCATCAAAGTTCTACACCAGTGCAAATATAGGGAACACAGCAGCATATAAACGCCGCAGCAAAACAAGTCCAGAACTGAAACCACTTCAGAAGAGCTCAAGAAACAATATCCTGGGTACCCATAATGCTGGCAAGATGCTTAGCAAGATTATTAACTTTCTCTTGTTTGGCGCTTAAGTCCTCCAGCGCTTCCTGTTGCACCAGAAAATATGCATCTGAATTCTGCAAGGACTTCCTCAGTCCTTCGGCTTCCTGTCGCATAACATCTGATCGATGTCTTTCAACTTGAAGTTGAGACTCAAGAAGCCGAACAGATTCAGGCAACGAGTTCGAAGAGCTGGTGCCAGCAGTGGTAGCCAGTAACTCGAACACTACATCAAGACAGGACTTTGGGGTTGTCTCAGTGTCCTCAATATAGTTTTTATCAGCTTTCTTGGAGACCAACAGGGATGTCTCACTATCTTGAACCTTATCTGCATTACTACCTTTACCATTGCATAACAGGGTACTCTTCTCCAATATTTTATCCGCGTTCTAAAAGAGAAACAAACAAACACATCTCAGGTTTACAATGTAGTATATGAAACTCATTTTGGTAAACCAGTTAATTAGTAAGGTGGACAAGATAACAACATGAAACAAACATATATCTATGTAGTATGGTCACTGTATGGTCTATATCATTCTAGTTTATGTTGCCAAATCAAGATAGATACAGTTCGAATCATATCTATTTAAGATAAAGCAGCATAGACAGAATATAAGTGTGGGAAACTGCACAGCAATAACAACACTTGTAATGTGCATGGCATGAGAACATAACTGATTATTCAATTGAAACTGAAATCAACATAGAGCAAGTTACAATAGCAAACTACCAAACACGTTGAAGAAACAGGTTTAAAACATACCTGTTGCACCATTGGAGTTTCAATTGCATCCTTCAAATTTGAAATTGGTTGGTATTAGTAAATACAGTGATGCAAGAGCAAAGTAGTATGAACCATAGCTACGGAACCTGGCCTGAGGACAATTCTTCTTCTGCTTTAAGCATTGACTTCAGGTTCGGAGTGGTGGTCCTCGTGATTTGGGCACTGCAGTGGCCTTACTAACTGCTCGTGTTTGGGTGCTCTGTGATGGAGACGGTGCTGTGTCAACGGGAACTGGGTGTCTATCTGCTGGGGTTGCATGAGTGTGGGTTATGTGTGGTGGGGCTGGTTCTTGGGCAAGTACAACCGTGGTTCTATCTGCATCGACAGGTAGCATAATCTTTTCTGAAGACCGTGTTTTTACTCCCACTGATACTGCCATCACTCCCTCCAATTGAAATGGCTGATAAACAAGAAAAGTAATTGAATGTACAGACATTGTAAGATAGACATGTGCAATGGATAGTAGGGAAGAAAACATGGCATGAAATAATTCACATTTAAGTTGTCTAAGCAAACAGAATAGCAGGACATAATTTCACATATATGATGGCTAATTAAACAGGATAGCATGACACAATTTCACATGCATGATGGCTAACTAAACAGGATAGAATGACATACTTCAAAATATGATGACTATGTAAACAGGATGACATGATATAACTATACGATGTGTCTATTAAAGTGGCTGGCATGCCATAAATCACAAACATGCCGTCGATGGAAGCATGATGGCATGATATAATTCATGGATAGAATGACATAATTTAAAATATGATGACTATGTAAACAGGATGAGATGATATAACTATATTATGTCTTTAGAAAATGGGTTGGCATGCCGTAAACATCATGGCATGACTTAATTCAAATATATGATTTATATACTAAGGAAGTGAGCAGAGGGCAATCGCATATATGATGTGTCAACTAAGGAGACGACATTCAATATTGTGTATATGATGTAAAAACTAAGCATTGCAATACAACATATGCATTATATGTGTAATATAACCCTGCCAAGTTTGAGCATACACCTCAGGGGGATAATATGACTGGTCATCTCCCTTTGAATCCTCCTCTGAAGATCTATCTGTAACCAGCAAGATATCTGCTTCAGCAGGTAGCATTGTCTGCTCTAAAGACCTTGTTTTCACTCCAGATTTCTCCATCACCAATTCAAATGGCTGATGCATAGGAAGAGCAGTTGAATATACAAACATTGTCAACAAAAGCAATGAGAAATACAAAAAAAAGGACGGCATGATATAATTCACATATTGTGACGCTTGCCTAAACAACGTGGCATTGCATAATTCACATACATAATGCCTTGCAACAAGATAACATTGCATAATTCACATATATAATGTCTTGCAACAAGATGGCATTGCATAATGCACATATATGGTAATTAGACACTAAACAGGTGGCATTCACACAAAGCATGTCTAAACTAAGCAAATGACAGAGCAATGCAAGATAACATACGCACGATATGAGTAACATAGTTAGGGCATGCACCTTAGGGGGGGATATGACTGGTCATCTGTCTCTGAATCATCCTCTGAGGAGCTATCGGTAACCAGCAAGACATGCGCTTCGTCAGATAGCATTGTATGCTCTGAAGTCCTTGTTTCCACTCCAGATTTTTCCATGACCATGCTGAATGGCTGATGCACAGGAAGAGTAATTGAATGTACTAAAATTGTTGACAAATTTAACACATAATAAAAAATGATGGCATGATATAATTCACATATAAGATGACTGGCTAACCAGGGTGGCATTGCAAAATTCACATATATGATGCCTGGATAGACAAGATGGCATTGCATGATTCACATATACGATAAAGAAACTAAACAGATGGCATTGACATAAAGCATGTCTTAACTAAGCAGATGACATCTTTAATGTATACAGTAAGCAATGCAAGGCACCATATGCATGATATTATCAACATCAGCATGCCAAGTTAGAGCGAAGACCTCGTGAGGTAAATAGGAGTGGTCTTCTCCTTCTGAATCCCCCTCAGAACAGTTATCTTCCACTTGATTACGATCCGAAATGGGTGGGGGGGTGCCTTTGCGCCCACCATGGAACGACGTCTGCATGAAATTTTATTGCCACGCAAGGCTCATCTCTTTTGCTCTACATGATCAGTTCCATTGTGTACAATAAGTGGCATGCATAGGAATAAAACATAGTGAGATTATGTAAGGAGTGCATGCACAAATCCAGAGTGATGGTAGCAAACTGTGGATAGACCCAAAACCAATGATAGCAGGCAGATAATAGCTTTAGTTAAAAAATACAGATAATGGCTCCTTTAATGTTTGTTTGCAACCAACATTAAACTCATAGTAGACACCAGAGATTAACCAGATAGTAGACAGATAGTATTGATTGCTGCCCCAATATGTACCTCACAACCATTTAAAACTCAAGTTTCAGCATTAGTTTGGACCTGACTCGGAGTCTAATAGGTGAACACGACAATAATGTAGCATGTCATCATATTAAGCGACGCATAACGTAAGAAGACACGGAAGAGTGCGGCCTCTCTTGCGGACCAGTGTAGTCCTCATGGTCATCTGCTCAGTTGATGCTGGTAGTGCAGTTGTCGTGGCTGCCGGCGGCGGGGAAGAAGATCTGAGGTGGTGAAAGACAGTCTGGAGAGTGGATCCCAGCTGTGGTGAACCCTTCCATCATTGGAGCAGCTGAGCTTGGGTGGAACACAGTGCCGCAGGAGCAGGACAAACCACAAAAGGTTTTCTTTGACACATATCTGTAACAGAAGTAATTGAGTAAGGGCTTGTTTGAATTTGAGGATTCTAACAATGCAGGGATAGGAAATAGACAGGAATAGGATAGAAATGCACGTGCAAAACAGAGAATTTAAAAACACAGGATTTCTGCCAATCTGGGTGTTTGATTCACAACAATTGGAAGATCACAGGATGCAAAAAAGCATGGTGAGATTAAGTCAAACCACAAGAAAATGTACGGTTATAATGCTATCATGCTACTATCTCTTAGTCTTGTGTTTGATGAATAGGAATATGAAAAGGAGGAGAAGTGGAAATTAGAATTCCTACGGTTTTTCTTTCAAGGAGACACTAAAGGAACAAATCCTACAGTTTTCCTTTGCTCCATTCCTTTGCACCAAATTCATGAAAAGTAGTACCATAGGAAACTTTCCAATTCCTATGTTTTTCATTCACTTTTCCTTTCAAGCACTAGCGATTCTAGTAGGAAGGCTTGAGCAAGGAAAATCCTACACTAAAAAAATGTTTTTGTGCTACTTCTATGACTTTGGACCAAGGCCACTGCCATACTAGCTCAACTCCCAGGCCCATCGACAAATGCACAGCTCAAACGCGCAGAGATAAATAATGATGGCGTTCAAGAGAGTCCATCACGGATAGCTAAGTTGCCTGGTACCTCACTGCTTGTCATATAGTAGGATAAAATAATCGTATTTCCCGTTACTACGAGTTCTCAGTGGACAATATATATACCACGTAGAGTAAAAAAGAGATGCAACAAGTGTACAACCTCTTTGGTGAAGCCATGTCGATCTCAGCGTGATTGGGTTGGCCGGTGAGAATGCTCCGTCTGACTTTGCTGCCGGAGGAGGGGAAGAAGATCTTAGGCGTCTGGAGATGGAGCCCGAGGTACTGCTCCACTGTGCTGGAGGGTTTCGTTGTTGGAGCAGCTCCGGTGAGTTGTACAATGCCGAGGCTGAAGCAGGACAAGAGAGACAACGAACAATGTTAACCTGAGTGGAATTCTAATAGCATCTCCAATACAAGACGTAAAATACATAACCACAAAGTGCTAGATGTAAAATACATAAGCCGCTCATCTCTGAACTTAACTGTCGAAACTGAACTTAACTGTCGAAACTGAACTTAACTGTCGAAACTGAACTTAACTTTCAAAACTGAACCTAACACCCGAAACTGAATTTTGCTGTCGAAACTGAATTTTGCTGTCGAAACTGAATGCACTAGCAAGGTGAGGCTACATCGGTCGACTGACTTTTTCATCTCTGGACAGTCGATTTTGCAGCCGTTGGATATGAAATCAAGGGCCTGCGGTTCATCTTCAACCTCCACCCCCCTGAGCCGCCAGCCACCACCGGCCAAATAGCAGCCCCCGTCACCCGCAGCCGGCGGTGCGCCGCCCCGCCTGCCCCAAAAACACTCCCCACCGCCGGTCTGCCGCCGCCCCGGCCATCCCTCTAGGCCCCCCCATGCAGAGCTTTTTCTCCGGTGATCCCCACGCCACCGTCCCTCCAACGCCCCGCCACCGCCGGTGACCACTGCCCCCATCCTGAACCCTAAGATAGATAGTGGGGTACCTCTTCGGCGAGCCCCCCTCCCCGCTGCGGCTGGTTCTTCCTTCACCCCGGCAAGACCACCCCTTGAAAATCGACTGACCCAAAAGTCCTTTCAGTCAACTGAAGTGTAGCCAAATCGGAGCAGCATCGCAAGCAAGAGCAAGAGCGAGAGCAGCAGCGCGAGCAAGAGCAATAGCAAGAGCAGACCAGGCAGGAGACCGAGAGCAAGAGCAGAGCAGCAGCGCGAGCGAGAGCTAAAGCAGCAGCAACTCCTACTGATGTGGACGTCGCCGCCGAGGGAGCGACGCCGTGGAGGAAGTGGCCGGCGACGCCGCCGTGGATGGAGCCGCGCCGTGTCGGCTCGGGACCGAGCGCCGACAACACCGTGAGATCGACTCAAGAAGAAAATGCGCTGATTAGTGTACAACCTCTTTGGTGGCGCCGATTAGGCCGCAGCTTCATCCGAGGAAACGGTGATGATGATGCTCTTCCGGTGGTGCAGGTGAAGACGGCGGTGTGGCAATGGAGGTGGCACGAAAGACGAGGGGAATGTCGAGGAAGCTTCTTGGAGGTGGAGAACGGGGTGGCTGAACCGGCAGGATGATGAGATCGACGATAGGTCCTCATCCGGTACGGTGGATGAGGGACGTCGAGGTGTTGCTGTGGACGAAGTCGTCAGGGAAGAGGCTCCGGCTGGGTGGCTGACGGAGCAGGGTGTGGGGTTTTGTCGCGGGTTTTCGCGGCCTCGGTGTACGAATGGGTGGGCGGATGGGATGGCAGTGGGGAACCATGGCTTAGAGACATGCTTGTCGAAAATGTGGGGTAAGTTACGAAAGTACCCCCCACCGATTTGTGGCGGTTCTTTCGATTCAGGGGTACCACGGGCATTTCACGTGTCGAGATTTCATAGGAGGTGAGAGTTTTCGAGCGCGTTGTAATTTCAGAATAGCAAGGCGCGGGTTGAGATGGAGGGAGTTGTCGGAGCACAACGAGACAATGATATATCTTAAATATTTCGGCTAACAAGGCGCGGGTTGAAGAGGTGGGAGTTTTGCAGCACGATAGACAGAGATGCTAGCTTCAATTTTCGGCATAACAAGGCGCGGCTTGAAATTTCGGAAGAACAAGCTTAACATGTACCCAAAAAGAAGACAATTTGCACCTCAACACGCACAACACACACACAAACACCATTTAGACTAGAGTAAGGTACACGTGCATTGCACGCATGAGATTTGGCAACCAAATTATGAATAAATACCACATTATAGCATGCAAGCTTTGAGTCATATATGCATGATGTAGATGTTCGTTTAATTCTTATAGTTCATTTCATTCAAAATCATCTAGTTTTTATAAGAAAGCTAATATATTTTAAGATTCATGGAATTGTGTGTTGTAAGACATAAAGAAAAAACAAATGATGGAAAATCATGTAGAAAAACATTTGGGCAATTCTGATACGTAAAATTCAAGGACAAATAAGAAGTGCTTGTGTTTTGATGTTTGTGCATTATGCTTAAGTTCAACCATGGAGTCTTCTAGATTATACATGTGGCGAAATCTGGTGGAATCTAGATGATATCCAATGGCCAATAGTGCTCAAATTTGCCATCTTTGGACCATCGGATTCGCCTCATCCAATGACCATCTTTCAAAGTTAAAGTTACCCGCACACAATATAAAAATATATATAATATAATATATATATAGGGGTATAGATATAGATATGTGATGCGAAAGCCGCCCATCATCTCCAATTAGAATATTGTGTCCATGCACGGATGCAACGTGGGCAAATGATGTCTGCCATCGGTATCTCAAATTCAAATCAGTCTGACCTTGTTCAATGTGTATACATTACAACATGCTCATTTCCAAACCACACCGCGCAGATCTCCGTTATATTCATGCATGCTTGGGTTTCAAACATCAGGATCTCTTATTCAAATATTTGAATTCAACTTTACATTGATTATGACCTCACCTATTCTTTTACACCCACACGGTAGTCTTCTCTTTATAATTGTACCACTAAATTTCTCTCGTGCATGCATGCACACACACTACCAGTCGGCATTATCCATCACACGCATGCAATCTTTTTCTTCAGATCAGTCTCCCATGAAGGCACACACCCACACACATCCCCCTCTCCATCATATCGGGCATTCTTTATCTCTCACGCGTGCATGCGCAACGATCAATGTTCCTCTATGTATGTGTGTATATAGCTAGGTCTTTCATAGTTTTCCACACAAACCGATCAATCGATATATCCAGTGAGGTCTCACCCTCTTTCCCATGTCCACATCGATCAATCTATACCCCTCTATATAGGATTAACATATATAGCTAATACACCCACATTAATTATATATCCAACGTCTCCCTCTCATCATCTATGCCTTCGGCTTCATCTCTCAGACGCGTGCACAATGACGAAGACAGGGGCAGTAAGGCCCCCCCTAACATCACTATATATCGAGGCTAATATGAATGTGATCATTAGACAACTTCTGCTAAAAAAGGTTTAATTTCATGAATTGACCCTCCTCGTAAATGATTAGCAATGCTTGGCCCCCTAGCTCATTTATTTTTCATGGCTCCGTCATTGCGTGCAACAGCGCATGTGTTCACCCCCTCTCTCTAAATATTGATCTCGCACTTGTACATTCCTTCATAGTCTCCCTCCACTCGGCCCCTCGCACCATCTTCTAGCCCCCACCGGATTTTGCCACATGTACAATCTAGAAGACTCCATGGTTGAACTTAAGCATAATGCACAAACCTCAAAACAACAATTGTTCTCTTTTGTTCTAGAATCTTCCGTATCATAACTGCCCAAACTTTTTTTCTAGTTGAATTTCCATTATTTGTTTTTACTTTATGCTTTACAACGCACAATTCCATGAATCATAAAATAGATTAAGGGCTTCTTTGATTCAAAGGATTCTCAAAGGAATTTTGGAGGATTCTAGTCATTAGGAATTTTTCCTATCTTGGTTGTTTGATTCGTAGGATTGTAAACCATAGGAATTTTTCCATATGATTCATTTGCACTAGATTTCATAGAAACATCCCATCCACTCAAACCTCTTTGAAATAATTTTGCATTTTTTCTATGCACAATCAAACACTCATACAATCCTGTAGGATTCAAGACGACATTCCACTATAATCCCATGTTTTTCCTATTCCCACGTTCTTAGCTTTTGTATAAAAACTAAATGATTTTGAATGAGATGAACTATAAGAATTAAATGAAGGGCTACATCACGCATGTATGAATTAGAGCTTACATGCTATAGTGTGGTATTTATTCATAATTTTGTTGCAAAATCTGATGCGTGCAATATATGTGTACCTTACTAGTACTTCGAGTATGTGCAAAACACGCAAATTAGAATACCAATGGCACGCTACACAGTGTCTCTCTTACAGTTCATGAAGCCACGTGGCACATCTGGAGGTGTTCTCGCGACCCCCTTGTGTGGATTGATCATAGTGACGTGCTGCTAGTTCCAGAAGAATGTACTCGTCCTCCCTGAGCCATACTGGCGGTACATGCACAAAGCGAAGATGTGCACGCATGAAGTGGCAGAGCTTCCTTAGGGCCAACCTGGGCCATGGCCCCCCTGCCTGTGTATATTTCTTATATTAGCACATAATTAGACATGAATGATGGTGTTTTGCCCAATCTTTGATTGAATAGCCCCTCCTACATGCATTAGCCCCTCCTGTAATTCTGATCAAGCTCCGCCACTGCACGCACGCCACGCACGCACTCATTCCCTTGCACGCACATGCGGGTACACGGGCGGACGCAATTTTGTACCAAGATCCACCCCATGTGATAATTGGACGCGTGTAAAGTTGTTCACTTCATTGATGGTCAATTAATACAGCACATGCAAATTGACTGGACGTGAGGGCGGAAGAAAGACATTATTACTCCACTGCACGCATGCGAGTAGTTAAATCGTGGGTTGCTAGTAGTACTTCCATTGGTCTCCTTCATATTTTGTGCCAATTTTTGACAGTAACATAATATTTACGCATTTGAGCAGTGTAGTACTTGAAATTTATGTTCCGCTAAACTCATCGGGAGCCGTTTCGGGCCTCGAAACTAAAACCATCAATTAATCTTTACCTTGTTCCCATCACATTCGAAAGCCTGCTCACACCTACTAGTACGTACCAAACCTGAACGTGTTCCCACTATGCAGATATTAGTACTAGTGCTACTACTTAGGTTATAAAAAGGGGAACTACCTAACCGAAAATTACTCTACCTTTCCTCCTTATAAGTGCTTCTTCTTCGTCCGTCGTTGCCATAGCCGGTGAGCAGAGCTCTTGGTCGAGAACTACTCGTAACAAGGGAGCGGCAACCAAGGCTGCGGAAAAAAAGAGAGGGCTCACCGCCACGCAGAGACCTGGAAATATCTCTCACGGGCAGGCGATGGCTGCCAGGAGCGCCCTAGCCGTGGAGGCGAACATGCCGAGCCGGCGGAGCTGGAGTCGTTATCCCTCGACGGCATGCCCGATCAGCTCAATAAGCACCTCAATAAGCAGAAGGAGTTCATCCAAGGCTTGATGGAGTTGTTGAAGGAGAGCCTCGACGACATGCCCGCTGAGCTCAATCAGCAGGGGGAATTGACCGCCGGCTTGGTGATGCTGCTGAAGAAGAGCATTGCCTCCGAGAAGAAGGCGACCAGCGAAATCCTGCGACTTCAGGAGGACAAGGCAAAGCTCTGCCACGAGATCGACCTGTTGAAGGAGAAGAACACCGGCTGGAAGAAGCTACATGAGAATAGTAGTTCCTCGATGAAGATGTTGCAGGCCCTCGTCATGGAACAGAAGGAGGAGTTGGCGAAGCTCCGCATCGAGCACCCGGCTGCTGTCAAGGTACGTAATGCGGCCGTGGAACAGATGATGAAGGCTCGCGTCGAGAATTCCCGCGTCATGGAAAGAATGAAGAAGATGGCGGAGGAGACACGCAAGGAGATGGAGGTCGTGGAGGCGATGAAGAAGCAGTTACGACTCCGCGGTGGATTAGATCATTTGGGGTGATAATCTTCCTTCTTCTTTTGCTGTTGTGTTTCATCTTTTGCTTCGGGTGTTTTGCCGCACGTGTCACGTTCTTTGCGAGTCATGAATAGAACAATGGTTTTTGTTTTTGGAGGGAATGAATAGAACAATGCTAACAATGAGATGACTAGCAAATTAGATCATTTTTTATCGTCATATTGCACTGGGCTGCCGTGTTTCGTGCTCCTCCGTCGCAGTACTACTCCAGTGGAAAACTTGAGTATACCGCACGGTTCTTTGCTCCTCCTTGATCAGGTCGTTAGCGCATTTGTACAAGCAGTCAAATCACAAGGCCCCGCCTTCCAGCAGTAATGAGCCATCAAATCACAAAGGCCCTCGCCTCTCGTGAAACCGACCAAGCTAGACTGCACCGCCCTCTAGCCTTTTAAAAAATGTATACTTTTGTACAACAGTAGTATCGATGGATTGTGCCATGGAGCAAAACTTGAAATTAAAAAAAGGTGGTACATATAGAGAGCGCTCGTCGCCAAATTATGCATATAGTACTATTAAAAAGGCTAGTCACAATAATGGTGTCCAGCACAACCCACCCCTCAAATAAAACTAAGCACCCTGGAATTCTATGAAAAAACTAAGCACCCTGAAATTCTTTGACAACTAAACTGCTGGCTATATGATGTTGGCCATATATATTGTACGTATATAATGTGAAAAAACAAGTGGTAGTACTATACCAACTAAAAGAGGAAATGTAAGAAATACTAGTATGTACGTACTGAAGAGTTAAAGTAACAATAAGAAACATAACATAGTTCTGCTGGGGGCTCAGGACAACACAACCCTCAAATTAAATTAAGCACACCTGAAATTAAACTTTGCAACTATTCCAGTAGACACTGCATTAGAACCACCATGAGCAAGGTCCAAAGCACTCAAAAGTTTTTGTCAAACCACAGTTTATCATGTTTTATTAGCTTAAGTGTTGTGGCATGAAAATCAGGGTGTGACAGACCTACACCCCTTACAAGAATCTCGTCCCCGAGATTCCCAAACTAGGCGCAGAAAGGAGTATGGAAACTTGGATTTGGGGTAGTCTTCACGTCCTCATGCTGCTTCTGCTTCTGAGTGGTGCTCCGTTGAACCTTGAAGTACTCGACGGGGTGACTTCGTGTATGACGTTCTACTTGATCCAGGTTGCTGAGGGGTTTCTCGCATATACCAGGTTGGGCTGGAGGTCGGTTGCTTGGCGATTGATGTTCTTGCAGAGATCAGGCTTATCAGGAGGTTGGAAACACTTCTAGGGTTGTGATGCATGGAAAATGTTGTGCACATTAGGTAAATCAGGTGGCACTCCAGCTGGTAACTGTCTTCTCTTCGTCTTGTAGTGATCTCAGAGGGGGTTGTTAAATCTTGGAGTGATATCGAAGGGGGCCGATGAATCTTGGTGTGGGTATCCTTGTCATGGAAATGTTGGGTTCCTTTGAGAGAAGTGGCCTGTAGATACACCTGGTCTTCGACGTGGAGGTTCACTTCTTGACGATGGTGGTTGGTGCAGTTCTTCTTCCTTGACATGGTGGTCTTCAGAAATCCCCTAACCAGCTGAACGGTTCTTCTTCCGTCTTCGGGTAGACAAGCATGTCATCAAATAACGATGACGTCCAGCTGGTTCGAGTACTCCGTGAAGAGTTGCCCACATGGTACATATGGTATAGGTTGGGGTATTGGCGGTGGTCACGGTTGAGTATTGGTCAGGGTCTTCTCGACCTAGAGTCAAGCCCAAGGTGATGATCTGACCATGATGTGGCTTGGTAAGACGTAAGGGTTTCAAGGGTTCTAGTGTGCGAGTGAATGTTTATCATCCCATCCTTGAGCACAGTCCCTGAGATGCCAATTGTTCTATCTAGTCCTCCAAACAGATCACCTTATACCACCGAAAGTACCAACTCGTGTAGGTCAGCTCCAATCATTATTCAAGCTATTATTATTCCTCATGACTCTCGAGAGGAGGTCTAACAAAATCATATATGTCTACAACCCCCAAACTCATATGTATGTCTACCCCTAAGAATCCATGGGTATAATATACAAGCTGCTAAGCTTGAGAGTGACAATCCAAGTGCTCAACCTATTCTTCCAAGGTCTAAGATAAAGCATCTCTATCCTAAAGAAACACGTCGTAAGCGACTCCAAGATCTTGTTTCCTTCCTATGAATCAACTTCAACAACCCATTAACTACACCAATCACTACATGATCCGGTAGTTCTACAAATCCAATCTCTATGGTGTTCCACAAAATCTTCTAATATCCTATAATTATTAAATCCTTGAAAAGGTCTAGCCTTACTATAGTTAGTCCACCAATTTCCATTACCATGGTCGAGTAAACTCCAAAGTCAGGCGTATTTAGATCCCTAAATCAACTCCGACAATTAATCCAATCTCCTAGTTTTATCGTCCACCGAGAAACATGGTATCATGATCGAGATCATCAGTCTAAATCCAATTTACTCCGAACCATGTAGACATACTCAGCAACTATATTCAACTAGAATCACCTACTTAAATCCAAATCTCATGTCCAACGAGGATTTCTACACTTTTCCGCAAATCATTATCATAATATCAACTATCTCTTATCAATATCCCCTGGCTAAGTCAAATCCTTATACTTCCAAGAATTTCAGCTTGCGATCATAATTGTCCTATTAAATCCATTTTACTCAGGGGCATTGAAAGTTACGCTATTCTAATAACTGATCCCACCAAGTTCATCTGCCAACATGGAAGCCTCATGATCTACCAAAGTCTCCATAACTCCTCAAGGTCACTGATATAAACTCAATGTACTCTGTTCATATATCCTCAATTTGGTCTACCCTATGTTATCGCCAGTTCTGGTACTATCTTAGGATGATAATGTGCTCGTTCACTATGTCCACTAGTTCCATAACGAACCCAGTGTTGTGGATGGTCACGGAGGCCTAACTGGTTCTCTTGCAATTCTGCGGGTTAAGCACGTGGTTAAGGATTTGATCTAGGGTATCTCGTGAAGTCTCAAAGGGTCTAGGAATGGGTTTCTAGTCTGGAGGGTTAAACATAACTCTACAGGGTAGCACTCGGTCGTGGAGGTTGTAGCAAAAAGTCTTCATTGCCAGTTGGCTGCCGAGGTGGAATTCTTGGTGCATCTTGTCTTGCCAGCCTTCAGTTGAGGAGAGAGATGAGAGGGAGAGCTAGCATAGAGGAGGGGAATGCCTAAAGGGGGTTCTATAGTGCAAGTGCAAACAAACAGGTGCAAAAAGGGCCAAACCAAAGAAACAGGGTAAGGAAGGTGATATAGTCGTGTACTTGTTGCCTAGGGAAAAAGTGTGACCTATGTCAAAACACAAACAAATAAAAACAAGCAACACACAGTCATGGTTTTAGTCGAACCATCATACGGACTCGATTGCGCATAGGGGTTACACGACTCATCCTACCCTAGGGGTTCTTGGACTCAGTAGTCGTGCCTTGTGCCTCGTGCGGTCTCCTGAGTTTTCCTTAGGTGTTGCTACATCTCTTGTTTGATGAAACGATCTGGGTTGAGCCTGAAGAATCTTCGACAACTTCTCGCCTGATGAGGTGATGGGGTGATGGTGGCTCCTCGTGGCTGTCTTTGACTTGGTCTTCTCTTGTCTTCTTAATCACGATGATCGCTTTTGCTTTCTAAGGTGTCGATGGTACCAGGTTGGTAATCCTTTATGCAAGGACATTAACAAGGCATAGTAGAGGTCCAACATGTCAATTACGTTGATGACAACATCGACACCAAGAGCGGGGGATGAAGAGAACCATTTTCCTGCTCACTATAGTGAGGCGGACCAAATGGCGAGGTTCTCATCCACCAGTGGTTGCTGTTACAAGAATGGTAAGGACATGGTTGCTCTATTAGCAATGTATATCATGATCTTGCATATCTTACGCCCTGATCGTCATAGGACAAGGTTGCATCATCCTGGGGAAAATTCAAAGGTATCTCCATCCTCTGGGTCTTCATGTCCTCATTCCTCGAAGACGTATCTTCTGTTGGTATCGTCTTGTTGTGGTGTCGCCAATCTTGTGTTCAGAAGATGTGGGTGGATGTCTGACAAGGCATCCTCCTTCTAGACTATACACAAGGATTTCAAGGAATCCGGAGGTTAGGGGCATAAGGGTTCTAGCGACCAAAGGTTTTGAAGGGGAAGAGATCAATAAGGAAAGTACACCTTAGTTTTCGAAAAAAGCTGAGAAGGGAAGAGAAGTATAGATTGTTTTGAAAACTAGTAGTAGTTTTGGAAATATTTTACCCTAAATAACGACCATGCTAACTAAGACTTCCTACAGTCAGGATGGCTCTAATACCAGCTCTATGGGGACCCAGACTCTTAAGTCGAGATCACCGAATGCACGTGTAAAGTGATCCCAGAGATTAATGCTCACTGAACACATAGAAGCTGAATAACAAGAGTCTTACATCCATACATACCATTTTACACAAGTAGGACTGTTATGGTCAAGTCTTGAGTGTATCATCGCAGCGGAAATCTTCAATAACAACTTGGACCCATGCCATCTGCCTTAACCCTATAGGCATTCTAACTGGGAAGCGTCCTAGCTCGCATGTTCGTCACCGAAGAATTCTTCAATATATCTTGTCTTTCATGCCTGGCCAATAAAATAACCAGTGGCAAGCCAATGAGTACCTTGAATGTACTCGAAAGCAACCCATGTTTTGGTTCAAGATACAACAATGCATGATATAGGTAATTTTTTGCAGAAAGCTAGTTTTGAGTGCAATGACATGTTCAACAACTTGGAAGACATGCATCAGGAGAATTCAAGTAACCATGAGGATAGGTTACAGATATCAACATAAATAGAGTGGGCATCAACCCAACTCAATCATGTCAAGTCCTTTGACTTGACCCAAGTAGATCTTCCCACTTATCCAAACACACACACTGGTTTGTAAACATGTGGACGTAGCCCAAGAGCGGTTACCCAACTGTCCTTGACCGTGGACACGGCTATTCGAATAGTTTTACACTCTGCAGAGGTTGCACACTTTACGCACAAGATCCGGGGAACTTCCGTGTCATCCACGACCCGCGATACCTCAAGTACCCGGGGTAAGCACCCGATCACTATCTTTCCCTAGATGACACTAACAAGGAGTCCACTCGTTGTTCCGTATCCTCACGATGTACATCATACGAGACTCACTCGAGATTGTAACATCCAAGAGGGGACACAACGGTGTATCCGGTGCCCTGTGAAAACAGTCATGGCCGCCCTACCTGGCACGACCCCGTCCCAAGAGAGAGCACCAACTCTCCCCTGTCACTAGTAATGCGGGCTCCAAGCTAGCATCGGCCTAGGTAATCAATAATGCCCTTTCCCATACAAGGGTAGATTGGTTGCGCATGTAAGGTTTGAATAACGGTCGCAACTTAAACCAATCCGTTTTGAAAACAACACACACTTGCCTCGGTACACCACTTCGTCATCAAGTGGGTACCCAACTCAGCATCTCCCCCAGGCATAAGTGGCACCCAGTGGGGTTTTCGAAAAGCCTTTCGAAAATACTTTGTCTCCATCACCATGCATATTCCCCTCCCTTTTTGCGTAGCACTACTTTAGCATCCTATCTACCCCCACCGGCATAACCCTCATAAGAAGGTAGGGTCATGAACAATGCAAGTATCAACGAGGAAGTACAGTGGCAAACCATCAAAGTGGTTACCACCTCATCATGATTCCGTTGCAACAACAATATGGTGCTATATGACATGCATAAAAAGGGTTTCATAGACATGGTTAAAGGGCTGCTTGCCTGTTTTAACAAAGTCTTTGAGGTCTTTAAAAATCTCTGGTCCAACTCCGAGCATTTTGTCTACTTCGTCAACTATCGTCGAAAACAACCATAATAAGCAACACGACCAGTCAAAAATAAAAGTGCTCTAAAAATGTGAGTTGGACTTTTCTAGGATGCCTCTGGTCATATGAGGAATGACCAAGGTGATTTCATTGGAAGTGGATCAATGGATATTTTTAAACATTTCTATATGATGGAACAAGGGATTTAATGGACCTACAAGTTGTCTACAGAATGCCTTTTTATAAAAATGAGTAAAAGTACCCATTAAATCAGGCATGATTTTAGAAACATTTATAAATTGGTTTCATTGGATTTGGAGTTGAAATGAATATAATATGGATTTTTGAAGTGGACCTATGTGGATAAATGACCTTCTTAAAGGGTCCAGTGAAAACCAAGAACAACAAAAATGTCCACTGTGGCCCATTAATCAGAACTTGATTTATGGAGTCAGTAGAAATTTGATTCATCAAATTTGGACACTATTTGAATTATTTGTGGATGTTATAAGTTTACAGAAAAGAAAAGAAAAAGGGAAAAGGGGTTTACCCTTATCTTGCGCGCGGGGCGGGAGATAGTAGTGGGCCGCCCAGCAGCACGGCCGCACGGGCGATAGCGGTGACGTCGAAGGCGGATTCGGCGAAGCCATTTCCACTTAAACCCAGCGGGCCCGGGCGCTGACTCGCTGACATGCAGGGCCCGCCCATAGGCCGCCGCGGTCGTCTTCAACCTCGAGCGGCTAGCGCGGCCGACGACTCCGGTGATGATTGCCGGTGACCCCGACCACCTCCCACGGTGCTCGGCCCACCGGCGTACTCAGGGAGCAAAGACGCATCCATCCGCGGGTGGCACGATCGCCGAGGAGTACGGGGTCGAGCAGGGTGTTGGTCGCGGCGGACGAGGCTAAAGGTGATGGTGGCATCGGCGCTACGGGGTACCGGAGCAAAGGAAGGAGAGGGGGAAGGTTCCTCCGTGGCCTGGGGGTTTTCCTGATGGAGACGGGAGGGGGGAGGAGCTCTGGTTCATGGGAAGTTTGGAGGAGGCCGGTGGCTCGGCTCCGGCCATAGAGGTGCAAGGAGGGCGCGGGGAAAGGAATGAACCAGTCGGATTGATGCACAGGAGGGAGAGGGAGCGAACGGAGGCCAGAGAGGGCTCGGGGGTGGCCTTTTATGGCGGGGCGATGGTGCACCGTGGACGACTGTGCCGGCGAGGTCGTTGCCATTGCTAGGGGTCACGGGGGCTCGTGTGTGCATGTCCGGGGCATTTTAGAGATGGTCTACGGCCAGGGGAAGGGAGAGAAGGAGCGGGGAAGTGTCAGGGCGTCATGCGTGTGAGCTCGTCCATTGGAGCTCTCGGGCGGCTGGCCCGCATGCGGAGGGGGCAGGAGGAGGGGGACATGCGTGTAGCGTGCTGCGGACGTCGAGGCGCGTCGGTAGGCATGCGGGGGAGGGCCGAGGTGGTCGGAAGCATCGGGCATAGGGCGGCTACAGTGCAAGGGCACACTATAGCGCGCTCCAGAGCATGCATATGGCCGACATGGCCATTTTAAAAGGTCAAGGGCATGTCCACTTTTGTCCTGGAGCTTCCTTGGATTCTCTAGAGTGGTCAGGAGCTAGGTGGTGTGCTGCATATAGAAATGAGAGAGAGAGAGGAGGAGTTGCCATGGGTAAACATAGAGAGAAAGAGATGGGTTTTACCCCCAAATAATTGAGCTGTTGAAGGAGGAGATTTACTGGAGGTAGGAGGTGACCTGGGGCAGCTATGGTAAAAAGATAGGGTCGTGGAGATTAGTGGAAGTTGTCAAAAAGGTGGTTTTGGAAATTTTGAAGAAGGTGTTTGTTGTTGATTTGGGCAAGAAGATGAAATCCTCTTGTCATAAGGCTTGACAGGGCCAAATGGCATGAGCAAACAAGTGGTTCCACCAAGATTGAGTCCATTTGGGCAAAGTTGCCAATGCAACTTTTGTAAACCATAGAAATCAACAGAAATGGACTTTCCAAGATTTAGTCATGCAAATCTATTCTCCTTGATGCACCACTTAGTGCAGTGTCATAATTTGAGGTTCTTAACATGTCCACAAAAGTTGAGATCAAAACGAGAAATTTGCCAATGTAGAGTTGCTCAAATTTGGTTCTGGGCAAGAAGGATTTTGGGGCACTTTGATCAAGTTAACATTCTCTCCAACTTGTGCCATTTGGTATAGATGAATAATTAGACCATTTGAGAATGTGCACCAAGTTTGAGAACATTTGGACATGTTTGGCAATGTAAAGTTGCTCAAACTTCAAAATGGACAGAAATGGTTTTGAGGGGATTTCATGGGGTTATACTATTCTCCATGACAGGATACTTGTCAAGGTCATCAAACATGTCATATGTGACATGCTAGAATTTTCTTGGAATTTTTGGAGAATATTACCTTTGTAAATATTTCAAAAGCTTGAAATATCCAGAAAGGGTTTTTGAGGGATTTGACCAATATTTTAAACATGACCATGTGCTGAAACTCTTATATATGGAAAATATATTTCCACTGAGTTTCCCTGATTTTTCTCAAATATTTTTGAAGCTTTAAAAATAATTTTAACCTATTAAAGACCATTTCTGGACTTAAGAAAAAGCCTTTAAATAGGAAAATAACTTTCAAAATTATTTTTTTATGGTTTCTGGGCGTCCTATATCTAATAGGTGTCAAATATATTTTTGGAAAGATTTTACTGCCCTTAATTAAGTAGTTGGAGTGCAAATCCCAATTCAGGGGTTTTTGGAAAACTAAATTTAAAAAATACTTTTTGGCCAAAAATATTTTTGCAAGAAATTATTTTTATGTCCTACGCACATGGCATGATCATTGGGAAAGGTTTTGGATCAAGGAGAAGGAGTATAAGAGTTGGAGGATTTATTTGATTTTTAGAGCACTTGCAACCAACACACAAAATTCAAATCAATCAAGGTCCAAAGCACTCAAAAGTTTTTGTCAAGCCACAGTTTATCATGTTTTATTAGCTTAAGTGTTGTGGCATGAAAATCAGGGTGTGACACTTTACTTGGAGCTATATTTTTATTCACCACATGTTATGTGTTTTTCTTGGAGCGTCGTTTTCTTTTGTTAGTATTTGCTTGGTGTTATTTAGAATAATGTTTTGAATCTTTCGTTTCAATAAGTAAGTCATGGATAGCCTTTGCCATGCTTATTTTGCTAGTATACATGTTGCTGTTTGAAAACAGAAAGTTTACCGCTGTTGCAAAAATTCCCTAGAAAAGTCAGAGAATGATATCATGTTGAAACCTTTTTCATAATGAGATCTGATAAATTTATTACAGTGGAATTTTATTTCATAATTTTTGGAGTTAGGGAAGTATTGATACTCTTGCATTCTTTACAGACTGTACTGTTTTGGCAGATTGCTGTTATGTTTGCATTGTTTGCATACGTTTGCTTGTTTAATGATTCTATTTTAGGATAGGAGTATAAAATTTGCAGAGGCATTTAGTATGCAATGTTGAATAATTTTAGTGATTTGTTACAGTAGAAAATGATAGGGTTTTGCATTGGTTTATACAAACCTATCTCACGAGTTCTTGTTGAGTTTGGTGTGGATGAAGCTTTTGAGAAAAAGAGAAACCATGATATGAGAGGAATTAAGGAGACACAAAAGTTCAATCTTGGGGATGCCCAAGGCCCCCCAAGATAATATTTCAAGAAGTCTCAAGCATCTAAGCTTGGGGATGCCCCGGTAGGCATCCCACCTTTCTTCTTCAATAACTATCGGTTAGTATCGGTTTGAGCCAAAGTTTTTGCTTCTTCACGTGAGTTGTGCTATCCTTGCAATGTCATTTTATTTTGTTTTGCTTTCTGTTTGATTAGAGTATCAAGATCTGAAATTCTTAAATGGGAGAGAGTCTTCGCATAGTTGCATAATTATTTAGCTACTCATTGATCTTCACTTATATCTTTTTGGAGTAGTTTATCATTTACTCGTGTACTTCACTTTTATCGTATGAGTAAATGGTTGAATGAGTTAATTGTCATAAATCTTAAATTATATATGTTTAATTTGCTTATCCCATGGGGAGTAATGACTTCACGTCTAAGAAGTAGAGGTTGTAAATTTATTGAAGGTTAGCAAGCAATGTATTGGTCATTTGAACAATTCATGAAAGAATATTGAAGGAAGAGAGATTTCACATATAAATATACTATTGTAGACATCTTTTATAATTGGGAGCACTCATTAAGTATGACATGCTAAAGAGTTGATATTGGACTAGGAAGACAACGTAATGGGTTATGTTTTCCGACATCTCAGTTAAAGTATATTTTCATGGATCATTCAAACATGTTGAGCTTGCCTTTCCCCCTCATGCTAGCCAAAATTCCTTGTGCTTCCAAATATCCTTAAACCCAGTTTTGCCATGAGAGTCCACCGTACCTACCTATGGATTGAGTAAGATCCTTCAAGTAAGTTGTCATCGGTGCAAGCAATAAAAATTGCTCTCTAAATATGCAGGACTTATTAGTGCGGAGAAAATAAGCTTTATACGAACGTGTTATGGAAGCAATAAAAGCGACGGACTACATAATAAAGGTCCATATACAAGGGGCAATTTAAATTGACGTTCTTTCGCATTAAGATTTTGTGTATCCAACCCTAAAAGCGCATGACAACCTCTGCTTCCCTCTGCAAAGGGCCTATCTTTTACTTTATGTCTTTTACTTTTATGCAAGAGTCAAGGTGATCTTCACCTTCCCCTTTTTCATTTTATCCTTTGGCAAGCACTTTGTTGGGGTGATCCTGATATATATATCCAATTGGATGTAAGTTAGCATGAACTATTATTGTTGACATCACCCAAAGGTGAATACGTTTGGAGGCAACATTATAAGCTGATTAAAACTTCATAACCACAAGTATTGCATGAGTGTTAGCAATTGTAGAAGACTATATGATAGTTGAGTATGTGAAGTTTGCTAAATCAAAGCTCTGACATAGACTCTTCCTGAAAGTAAGATGAATTACAATTGTTTGATGACTAAGAATGAAGTTTGCTACTTTTTAAGAAAGTTTATGGTTTATGCTCTAACATGTGCATAGCTTGTTACTTGATTTTGAATAGTTTTATGAGATGAACTACTGTTATGACATATAATCATGCTAGAAAAGGTGATTGAAATTATCATTGATCAAACTTGTGCACCTTCTAGCATTCACACTTCATAAATTCTTTCTTTATCATTTACCTACTCGAGGACGAGTAGGAATTAAGCTTGGGGATGCTGATACGTCTCGAACGTATCCATAATTTATGAAGCATTCATGCTATATTACTATGTGTTTTGAATGATTATGGGCTTTATTATGCACTTTTACTTTACTTTTGGGACTAACCTATTAACCGGAGGCCCAGCCCATATTGCTTTGCCTGTTTCAGTATTTCAAAGAAAAGGAATATCAAATGGAGTCCAAACGGAATGAAACCTTCGGCAACGTGTTTTTTTGGAAGATTATCATCCTGGAGACTTGGAGGTCAAATCAGAAGATACTCGAGGAGCCCAGGAGATAGCCCCCCCTGCAGGGTGCGCCCCCTGTCTCGTGGACCCCTCGAGCACCCCCCAACCGACTTCTTTCGCCTATATAACCCTACGTACCCTAAAAACATCGAATATCAAGATAGATCAGGAGTTCCGCCGCCGCAAGCCTCTGTAGCCACCAAAAACCTCTCGAGAGTCTGTTCCGGCACCCTGCCAGAGGGGGAACCCATCACCGGTGGCCATCTTCATCATCCCGGCGCTATCCATGACGAGGAAGGAGTAGTTTACCCTCGGGGCTAAGGGTATGTACCAGTAGCTATGTGTTTGATCTCTCTCTCTCTCTCTCGTGTTCTCTCTATGGCACGATCTTGATGTATCGCGAGCTTTGCTATTATAGTTGGATCTTATGATGTTTCTCCCCCTCTACTCTCTTGTGATGAATTGTGTTTCCCTCTTGAAGTTATATTATCGGATCGAGTCTTTATTTGAGAACACTTGATGTATGTCTTGCCGTGTTTATCTGTGGTGACAATAGGATATCACGTCCCACTTAATGTAAGTTTTGGTGACCAACTTGCAGGTTCCGCCCACGAACCTATGCATAGGGGTTGGCACACGTTTTCTTGACTCTCCGGTAGAAACATTGGGGCACTCTTTGAAGTACTTTGTGTTGGTTGAATGAATCTAAGATTATGTGATGCATATCTATAATCATGACCACGGATACTTGAGGTGACAATGGAGTATCTAGGTGACATTAGGGTTTTGGTTGATTTGTGTCTTAAGGTGTTATTCTAGTATGAACTCTTTTATAGATTGAGCCGAAAGAATAACTTTGAGGTGGTTTCGTACCCTACCATAATCTCTATGTTTGTTCTCCGCTATTAGTGGCTTTGGAGTGACTCTTTGTTGCATGTTGAGGGATTGTTATATGATCTATCTATGTTATTATTGTTGAGAGAACTTGCACTAGTGAAAGTATGAACCCTAGGCCTTGTTTCCTATCATTGCAATACCGTTTACGCTCACTTTTATCATTAGTTACCTTGCTGTTTTTATATTTTCATATTACAAATACCCATATCTACTATCTATATTGCACTTGTATCTTCATCTCTTCTCCGAAGTAGTGCACCTATACAATTTACCATTGTATTGGGTGTGTTGGGGACAGAAGAGATTCTTTGTTATTTGGTTGCAGGGTTGCTTGAGAGAGACCATCTTCATCCTACGCCTCCCACGGATTGATAAACCTTAGGCCATCCACTTAAGGGAAATTTGCTACTGTCCTACAAACCTGTGCCCTTGCAGGCCCAACAATGTCTACAAGAAGAAGGTTGTGTAGTAGACATCACATGCACGTCATTCTAGGTTGAGAATTTAACTGGCTATATATATATGTGATGAACAGTACGCTAGCCTATAAAAAATGTATACTTTTGTACAGTAGTACTATCGATGGATTGCGCCATGGAGCAAAAATTGAAATTTTAAAAAAAGGTGGTACATATAGAGAGCGCTCGTCGCCAAATTATGCATATAATACTATTAAAAAAGCTAGTACGTGCTTAATTGGGGTGCTAAATTCTATTAAAGAAATACTAGTAGTATGTACATACTGAAGAGTTAAAGTAACGAGAAGAAACATAACATAGTTCTGCTGGGGGCTCAGCACAACACACCCCTCAAATTAAACTAACCACACCTGAAATTAAACTATGCAACTAATCCGGTAGACACTGCATTAGAAGTTTAGAACCACCATGAGCAACGACACTGCCACCTTACTCGGAGTCCTCGTCCACGTCCTCGACTTCGTCCTTGTCCCTCTTCCTCTTGGCTGATACTTCTTTGCTTGAACCACCAACTTGGCTGTTGCTCTTCATCGAACCCTTGTAGATATTGAAACAAAGGTAGCCATCCATTGTAGCATAGTGGATGTGGTTTATATCTACTACATTTAGCTACCATGCATGACGATGAAACGTGTAATGAGGTTTCTCCAGTTTACGGTACGAAGGATGAACTATGGCTCCTGCCAGGGTCAGCATTGAGGGCTGACGAGAGGGCACCAGCCGATTCTTCTGGAGTTCGAAGGGGTTGCCTACAACAAGGCCTATCCGACCCAGGACTTCCTTGTCGTTCTTAAAGTCTACAGTAACGAATTTCACTGTTTTGTCCTCGAGGAAGTTCTTAAAATCCTGGCACTCAACGTCGGCATGGCATATGTGGTAGACCAAGCAAACATTATGTACGCAAACCTGGATCACGGCGGGCTTCTTCCTCTCTTAGTCCTTTATATCCTTCTCTCGTCCCATGACTGTGGTGTACTCAACATCTAGCCCAGCGACCCACTCATCATGTGAGTTTTCAAACATGCGTCTGAAGCGAGAAAGGCATCCTTTCACCGCCGCGGAAGTACGGGTGTAGATGACGTCGAACTCATCGCCAGTGATGGTTCTAACCTTGTACTCACCGCCGATTGGGGAGATTTGGGACGCCATGGATTTGGGAGGAGGGTTACGATTAGTGGAACTGCCATAATGTGAATGGATGGGACGACTAGGAGCGAACCACCATAGTATTAAAGGACGTGCAGGGACGAGTAGGAGCGAACTGCCAGCATGCGAACGGCAGGGTAGTGGCTTTCTATTATCCCATGATACGGGCTTGCGAGAGCCCTTGGATCTGAGGTCGAACGGTTGCATGGCGTGATTCTAGACCTATGGGTGATTATCCTATCCTCGAGGGCTATTCTGCAAATTTTTAGCAACTTAGCATGCGACCATTTGATCTCAGATCCAAGGGCTGCCAGCAGCCTGTATCATGGTTGCGCCTACCACGACCGTCACGTCGCTCGCACGGTCACGCCCTTGGAGATTTAACACAGTGTGTTAGGCTATCTGATGTTGGCATGTCATACATAGTCATCACTTAGTCACTCATACTACAACAAGGTTGGCTATAAGTGTATTTTTTACTCCTCTCTATCTCTTTCTTCGTACTTCCTCCGTCCCATAATATAAGAACGTTTTTGACACTAGTGTAGTGTCAAAAACTTTCTGATATTATGGGACACGGGGAGTACTAGTATTTATTGCATTTGCCAAGGAGTGACCTCTTCCAATGAAATGGTGCTGCTAAGTTTGCTTCATTTAATTAGCTATAGACTCAAAATTGTCTTTTCACCTAGGTACACGCGCTTAGCACTGTTTCTTCCATGGATCACCAAACTAGTCTCTCTCTTCTTGATTAACTTGCCACATCAGACTTTATGCCTATGTGGCAAGCTTAAGCACCTGTAGGAGCAAGTAAGTACAATAGTGCGCTTTGCATGGCATTTTTGCATATGTGGAGGAAAGAGAGGCAAGGAAAAAGTGGAGAAGTGGGCCGGGCTCTCATGCAAGAGCCAGCCTCTACTACATGGTGGAGCATTGGGAGAGGCACCTGTATGGAGGTGGTCAGGAATCGGGAGGCTCACGCCGGTCGTAGCGCTGCAGTTAAAATGATAATGGCAAGTCAAATGACGGGGCCCCACCTGTCCAGTAGTAACTCGCTGTCAAATCACACAGCCCTACGTTTGCAGCAGCCTACTCCCTCGTCTTCTCGCGTCTCTGTCGAACCGACTAGGCGGAACTGCCCCGCCGCCTACCGCACAGGAAAAGCCCCGCCCTCGACTTTTAAATAGTATACAGTATACTAATTTTGTATCCATGGATTGCACCCGCGCCATGGAGCAAAGCGTCTAGAAAACGGCGGTACACATGTACGGAGTATACAGCACACCCGTCGCGTTCGCGTCGCACCCTGGACGGTCGGTCGGTCTGGCACGCTGCTCTCCCAATGGAACGCGCGTCATATTGTGTTCGCACACACATGTGGGACGGTAATTGAGAACCGACCATAGGCACACTCCCCGGCCCCGCAAGTTGGGTGACTTAATAGAAGAGGGAGACGAGCGATAGTACTAGACAAGTGTTGTACTACGTTGGTGCCTGGACGATCCCAGCAAGACACGGAAGATCAGTTCGTCCATGCATGTGACCAGACTCCAGCAGACACGCCTGGATTGGCTATCATCTACGTATCATGCAGGCTGTGTTGTACATGGCTGTAGTTGTGGTGAGAAATCTAAAAAAAGGTTTCTTGTCATCTCGCAAAATTAGGTGTCATGTGCTTCGGATCACTGCGAGGGTTAAATAGCGACAACTGAGTTGGGCTAGTCATTGGGGGCACATGCACGAACAGTGACTACTCGGCTGCCATCTAGGTCAAGCCGGCTATGTTAATTAGGACATCTATCGACGGACCCCTTTTCTACGAGTTTATCTTTAAATTGAGCTTTGTTCCTCGTCTAGTTTGTCCGTCAGGATTCATGTTGTCTCCTTTGGGCAGTGAGGTTATGATTTCTTATCATGTGGCATTTTTTCGTCTTATAAGTTATAATACGGCGCTTCAGATCAAAATGACGACAACTGTGCCTCCTGGCCACATGCATGAAGACTTCTCGACAGTCATTGACGAGGTCAAGCCGGCTTCGGTAGACAAAACATAACTAAGTACTACTCCACTATATAGGCAAGAGCCTCCGCGCTTGCTTGCTAGTGTTGCTCTCTTCACACTGTCTCGGCCTCTCCAGATCTAAACACGACAGCGGTGGCCACACACTCTCTCTCTCTCTGCTCACCGCTGGTCACAGATCCAACCGGATCCTCTCCGCCGGGGAAGGTGAGAAGGTGCAACGTTCACGCGGTCGTCCTTGGCGACGGCTCTTACCCACTGTTGGGCGCGTCCCAATCAACCTGCCTTGCCGTTCTCTCCCAAGCACCGCTAGCGAGGGAGGGCCTCCGACCCCTTCTGCCTCACTACCGTAGTGTGGGAAGATCCGGCCTCTCGCCACCCACCTAGTGACATCCTGGCGACCATCAGGTATAACTTCCTTCAAAACCGGCCTTGCTCTACTTCCCGAGCTCCTGACGTCGCTGCATTTGTATCTTTTACTATTTCTCAGGCCCCCTCATAGATAGGATCGATCGGCTGTTCGAAAACCACCTAACTTTTTTATGTTTAAGAGGTAAAACTAGTTCATGCACTCGAATCTAGTACTACTTGGTTCAAACAAGGAAGAAAGGGTGTAGGGGCGGGGGAGGATTTGTTACCTGAATCTAGGACTTGGTCGAAAGAGGGAATAATGGGGGCGAAAAGTAGCAGAGACTGGCTATCCAACTGGTCTCTAGGTCTAATAGGGAATAAAGGGAAACGCAGTACAAACTCAATATAAACCCGATCTATTGGTTGAAAAAGGAAAGAAAGTGGGGACTGGGGGACAAGTCAACAGAGTAAGTCCAGCACTAGATTTGCTAGTCTCACACAGTATAAGCTGGCTATACCAAACAAAAATGGGACCAACCCAGATATCATGTTCTGATGTTTGTTGCCCCGAGCCACTCTTATGTAATGCCACTGGTAAAAAGTAGCAGTCGCACTGTTAAAAGTAAGGACACGTTAAAAAATGTTGTTTTCAATGTAATGCCTCCAGTAATATGAATCAATGGCACTTCTTTACATGTCCTGCTAAAATTTCCCATTAAGATAAGTTGGTTCTTTTTGTTAGAAATGCAACTGTCCTGGTCTGCCTACTCTCCCGTTCCCAAAGTAATGTCGTATTTAACGGTTGTCATAGTTAATTCTAATGCCCACACTAATATCTAGCAATACCACTGCTTTAGAAATTCCTACTGTCCTTGTAGGATTGCCATTTAGATAAGGAACATGCTTCTTTTCATTTGATGCATGTTTCATCACTTGTTAGTCACCCTCCTTTCCAACTTTTTTGTGCAAACAGAGATATACATTTCACGCTCGATCTTAGTTGAACTACACAAATGATATCCAAATTATAGTTGAGCATTCCAGGAGCTTCACAACCAACCTTGATGTTACTCAATTTTATTGCAACTAATGAAGAAGAAGCTCTGTCGGTTTCATTATCTGATGGAAATGGAACCGGGGCTGGAGCCCTTTTCTTAAAATTCTTTTAAGAAGAAGCTGCTAGCTCACGGGACATTGCTTCATTTTAGGTGAACTGCACCAAAAGGTCCCATGAATTGAATCATCCATGTTGGTGACTAAAAGAGCCAGCTTCAGCATCCCAGTCTAAGCACCCCCGGCCTCCATCCTTGCGACGCACGGTACACCTCGTTTACCACCTGCTCGACCCTAGTGTCACTAATAAAATGAAGTAATAATACAGTTAAAATAGAGCGAGTGTCATCTCTATCATTTCATTTCCAATGTAGATAAAGAAAGTGCTTCTCTTTATTAAAGTATGTTTCATCAACTAGTCCCATTGTTAATGTTTAAGCGTTTCTGCAAACTGGGGTGCTTAATTTTAGGTTATATGTACAAAAATAGAGATTTGAATGTCTCAAGGCGCCTCCTTGTACTACCGCTATACACTGATGTTCATCACGGGCAGAAGGTGTATCTGGGAGACTTGGGACGATGTCCAGTATGAGGCGTACCGTATGAGGCGTCGCAGGGCCCATCTCGCCCTTGCAGCATGGCATACTATGATACTATCGCAATATTTTCTTCTATTTATTTTGTGTGTTTCATCAACTAGTGCCACTATAATGTAATCACGCTTTTTCATTATCTGTGAAAACAGTGTTATTCAACTGCATTTTGGTGGAACTGCACAAATGTACGTACGGAACCAGCATATATGCAGAGTGCAAGGTGTGCCAAGTAAAAATTACCGACACCAACCATGCTGCATGCACGCATTGGCATCCACCACCACAAGTGGGATGTGTGGCACTCTCTGTGGATGGATCTTTCTCGGCAGCAAATCCTCTAACCAATACTAGTAGCTTATATTGGCAGTTTTCTAGGGAGTACTCTTTTCTGAAAGAAGCACCAATCTATTTTTCTTTATTTGTACACTGTGTCACAACTTTGACCCAAAGGTCCAGAGCTATTTTAGGGTGATTGGCGTAGTACTTGGAGACTGATTGTAAGCATGATTTTCATTAGCTGTCACACTGATTGTAAGCATGAGCAGGTGGAAGATCAGGTTAGTACGAAGCTTACCTTAAACCCTACCGCCGCCGTTGAAACGAGGCGAGCATCAAGGGAACCATGGAGAACGGCGGGGAAGCGACGTCGCGCCATCCGGCCTCCTCTTGCGGTGGGAGAACGAATACTCCTGTGGCTCCGGCTGGCTCTGCACCCTCACGAATGGCACACCATACTCAATCGATTCATTATCCTCTGGGTGCTCGACCTTCGACCTGTACGTCCACCACCTCCACCTGACTGTCGCCTCGGGTGAATCTGTCTACTCCATCGCCCATAGGGGATACTAGATGAACTCGGAGGACTGCGGCATGACTGCCGCTGAGGAGTACATGTACATCGTCGCCGTCTCTCTCTTTCGCATACATTGCCACATGGCCCGCACCGTCCTCGAAATCTCCCACTCATTGTCAAACCAACTAAGAATCTCCTTCAACCTGGCTAACTTTGCCTGGTCGCCGCCGGCGATCTGCCTGATTCGCTGCTGCATCCTCTGCATAGATGTCCTTCTGAGTGGTCTGGTGCTAGCTTTGGAAGATGGGAGGAGAGATGGTGGTCTTGCAATAGAGAAGAGGGAGAGGCGAGACGGTGGTTTTGGAATGGAGATGATGGAGAGGAGAGGAGGTGGCTTTGCAATGGAGAAGATCAGAAGAGGGAGGGGCGAGACGGTGGTTTTGGAATGGAGATGATGGAGAGGAGAGGGGGTGGTTTTGGAATGGAGATGATGGAGAGGAGAGGAGGTGGTTTTGCAATGGAGAAGATCAGAAGAGGGAGAGGCGAGACGGTGGTTTTGGAATGGAGATGATGGAGAGGAGAGGAGGTGGTTTTGCAATGGAGAAGAGGGATAGGAGCGTGCGATAGCGATTTAGGATTGGGCGAGAGGGCCGGCGTGCTGTGACTGGATCAAAATAAAAACCCTTCAATTAAGAAAGAGACCCCACATTAACTAGTCTCCCTTTTATTCTGGGTCATAATTGATCATGATTTTCGCATATAAAATATATGTTATACGTTGCAAAAATAATATAATCTAAAAGTACATTCAGATATGAACCAAACGATACAATTTTTGGTGACATGCATTCACATTTTGCTTGTCAAATACAGTACGTGGTCAAACTTTGACCCAAAATACACAAAACAACAAAAAAAATACTTCCAAGACCAGCGCCGCTTGAGGGAGTCCCGGATTAGGGGGTATCCGGATAGCCGAACTGTCACCGTTGGCCGGACTCCTGGACTATGAAGATACAAGATTAAAGACTCCGTCCCATGTCCGGATGGGACTTTCCTTGGCGTGGAAGGAAAGCTTGGCAATACGGATATGTAGATCTCCTACCATTGTAACCGACTCTGTGTAACCCAAGCCCTCTCCGGTGTCTATATAAATCGGAGGGTTTTAGTCCGTAGGACGAACAACAATCATACCATAGGCTAGCTTCTAGGGTTTAGCCTCTTTGATCTCGTGGTAGATCTACTCTTGTACTACCCATATCATCAATATTAATCAAGCAGGAGTAGGGTTTTACCTCCACCGAGAGGGCCCGAACCTGGGTAAAAACATCGTGTCCCTTGTCTCCTGTTACCATCCGCCTAGACGCACAGTTCGGGACCCCCTACCCGAGATCCGCCGGTTTTGACACCGACATTGGTGCTTTCATTGAGAGTTCCTCTGTGCTGTCGCCATCAGGAAGGATGCCTCGCCCCGTCTTTAAAGACGGCAACGTTGCTAAAAGAGCTTTGGCCATCAGCCAAACTCTCCGGCTTGGTGGTTTTCTTATGACCGCCTGTTCGGCCGCCGCGCCGATGATGACTTCTCGGGTCATCGAAAGCAATCTTCACATTAACTCGGAACTTGCCGAGCAGCTAGATCTGATGGAGCTCTCCTCCTTAAACGAGCTCTTGGATCGCATCGCCACCCTGGGAGTCGCTACAGACTACGATCAGATTGGGCCTAAAACCGATCTGAGAGAGATCAACTCTCCCCAGGCTACCCACCACGTTGTTGTGGTAGAGGAACAGTAGGGCAACCCTTCTTCTATATTAAGGACTAGCTATGTCCGGATTCCCGACCCCTCCATGCCGGATTCCCGCGGGACGGACGTCGATCAAGTCCTGAACCCGGGCTGGATTCATTGGACAATATCCAAAAACCCAAGCTTCCAAGTTCGGAAACTTTTTGGCCCTTGAGTCTTAGATTGGACGGGGTTCTGAATTTAATTCCACCCTCCCACCCAAACATAAGCGATCTATCCCGAATCCGGCAAGAGCCCGTTGAAACAGTACACCATTACTGGGCCAGATTCCTCCTGGTTACGGACAGGATAAAGGACTGCCACGAGGAAGTCGCAATTTCACTTTTCTGCAATAATTGCACGGACAAGGGAATCCTAAACGCCATAAGTCGTCATGAAATTACACGCTTTGCCGACTTGGCGTCCACAGTACGAAAGTACTGTGCGATGGAGAGTGCCTGGAAAACCGAAACCAAATTTTCGGATAATCCGGCCCCGAATACAACCCTAGTCCGAAATAAAAGGGTGCATCATCGCCAAGCACCTGGGTTAAATACCAAAATGCAAAAAAACCCTAAAGGGCATGGAACCGTACTGGAAGGATGGATCAATGGACCCTGCAAAATTCATAGCACAGAGGGCGCCACTCCAACTCATAGCCTTCGAGCATGTTGGATACTACGGCAGGTGGCCAAAAGTGGCGAAGAGCTTCTAGCTCCAGAGAATCAGCCTAGCAACACCAGTACGGTATTAACAGTCTTCGAGACTTTCGCATCAAATAATATGTGGAAACGAACACTCAGCAGCCTTGCCGAAGTCTACCAAGTAGCAACAATAAATCCATGGAGTGACACGGCCATTACCTTTAACGCCAGTGACGAACCTAAATTCCGAACAGCCCGAGCACAAGCCGCATTGGTCCTCAGTCTAATAGTGGATGACTTTCGCCTTACCAAGGTACTCATGGATGGCGGCAGCGGATTAAAACTCATTTATGAGAAAACCCCCCGAAAAATGGAAATAGACTGGAGCCGCATTGAGCGAAGCAGCACAACCTTTAGAGGAATAATCCCTAGTCGGGAAGCATGATGCACAGGAAAAATTACACTGGATGTGGTGTTCGGCTCGCCGGACAATTACAGGTCCGAGGAGGTCACGTTCCAAGTGGCCCCGTTCAGCAGCGGATATCACGCTTTATTAGGGCGAGAGGCATTCACAATTTTTCAAGCTATACCCCATCACGGGTACATGAAGCTCAAAATGCCCGGACCCAATGGAATCATCACTGTTGCCAGTGATCCGTACATAGCACTCCGCGCCGAAAATAAGACAGCTGCACTAGCCCTTGAGGCACTATCCGAAGCCCTAGAGGCCGAGGAACTCACTGCGCTGCGCTCCCTGGTGAACAGGGACGATGTGATACTCGATAAGAGATCCAAGTCCACCTCTTTTAAGCCAGCGGATGAAATAGTCAAATTCCAAGTCCATCCAACGGACCCTACAAAGACGGCCTCCATTGGGGCACAGTTAAACCCTGATGTAGACGCCACACTACTAGAATTCCTACGGGAAAATTGGGACATTTTTGCCTGGCACCCTTCGGACATGCCAAGAATCCCACGCCGGCTGGCCGAGCACAGCCTAAATATCCTAAAAGGATTCAAGCCAGTCAAACAGGCTCTTCGGCGATTTTCTGAACCCAAGAGACAGGCCATGGGAGAGGAGCTAGCCAAACTTTTGGAAGCCGGATCCATCAGAGATATAAAACATCTGGACTGGCTAGCAAATCTGGTGATGGTACCAAAGAAGGATGAATCCTGGCGCCTATGTGTCGACTTCAAGGACCCTAACATGGCTTGCCCAAAGGATCCATTCCCCCTCCCCCGCATCGATCAAATTATCGACGCTACCGCAGGGCATGATTCATTGTGCTTCCTCGATCCATACTCCGGCTACCACCAAATCAAGATGGCGGAGCCAGACCAAGCCGCAACGGCATTTATCACTCCATACGGCCCATTCTGCTTCAACACAATGCCCTTCGGGCTCAAAAACACTGGCGCAACATATCAGCGCATGATTCAGACATGTCTGGCAAACCAGATCAGCAAAACAGTGGAGGCATACGTATTCGATGTGGTCGTCAAATCCAAGCATGTCAAAACTCTAGTAGACGACTTGAGGCTCACATTCGACAATCTCCGAGCATATGACACTAAGCTCAACCTGGAAAAATGCGTTTTCGTCGTACCAGCCGGAAAGCTCTTGGGCTTCATTGTATCCGAAAGAGGAATTGAAGCAAACCCAGCCAAGATCCGAGCTCTGTCACAATTGGATATCCCAAAAGACCTCAAACAAATACAAAAATTGACTGGATGCATGGCGGCTCTAAGCCGCTTTATCTCCCGCTTAGGAGAAAAGGCATTATGCATTTATCGCCTCCTGCGGCGCACCGAACACTTCGAGTGGACGGATGCCGCCATGGCCGGACTCGAAGAAATCGAAGCCATATTGGCAACAAATCCGGTCCTGGCCGCGCCCAACATGGGCGAACCAATGCTATTATACATCGCGGCAACCAAACAAGTTGTAAGCGCGGTACTCGTTGTCGAACGAGAAACAAACGGACACAAGTTCCCTCTTCAAAAACCAGTTTACTACGTGTCCACTGTCCTAACTCCATGCAAGTCCCGGTATCCACATTATCAAAAGATAGCGTACGCAATGTTCATGGCATCCCGGAAGCTGCGACACTACTTTCAAGAGTGCTCGATAACGGTAGCCTCCGAAGTACCTCTTAATGACATTATAAACAACCGCGACACCACTTGCCGGATTGCAAAATGGGCCATCGAGCTCCTCCCCTTTGACATAACCTACAAGCCACGGTGAGCTATTAAGTCATAGGTTTTGGCCGACTTCGTCGCCGAATGGACTGAAGTCGAACTCCGTAAAGAGTACGGCGCATATTCCAATTGGATCATGCACTTCGACGGCTCCAAAATGTTGGCCGGCCTGGGGGCTGGCGTCGTCCTGACATCCCCAACTGGAGACACAGTCCAATACATACTCCAGATAATGTACACGGACTCCAACAACGCAGCCGAACACGAGGCCCTTCTACATGGCCTACGGATGGCGATCTCCATGGGCATTAAACGCCTAGAGGTGCGCGGGGATTGGAACCTCGCGATATCCCAAATAAATGGAGACTTCGACGCCAAGGATCCGAAAATGGCAGCTTATCGTAACGCCGTCCTAAAAATGTCAGCTCGATTTGAAGGGCTCGAATTTCACCATATAGCCCGGGATAATAACCAGGTGGCGGACGTATTGGCACGCATCGGCGCAAAGCGCGATGCCGTCCCTCCCAACATCTTCCTGGAGTGGCTTTTCAAGCCATCCGTACTATGGGAAGGGGAGTCCGGAAAACAACAATCCGGACCCAACCACACCGCCCGCCACCGAACATTCTGACACAATCGGCAGTTCTGCCAATGAAATAACACCTTCAGCCCATGAAATAATGGCAGTCATTGCCCCGTGGACCGAGCCATTCCTAGCCTACTTAACTAGGCAGGAACTTCCCGAGGACCAAAATGAGGCCCGCTGCATAGTACGGCGATCTAAAGCCTATAAGGTCCATGAGGGAGAGTTTATAAGAAAAGCACAACCGGAGTCCTTCAAAGGTGTATCTCCGAAGAGGAAGGGCGAAATCTTCTGGCTGAAATTCATGCCGGACTCGGTGGGCACCACGCCGCAGCCCGGGCCCTGGTAGGCAAGGCCTTTCGTATAGGATTTTATTGGCCGACGGCCCGGGCAGATGCTCAGGACTTAGTCCAACGATGCGTCGTTTGCCAGCTCTTTGGTAATCAAAGCCACATGCCACCCATCGCCATCAAAACTATACCCATCACCTGGCCGTTTGCGGTCTGGGGGCTTGACATGGTTGGACCCCTTAAAGGAGGAACCCACAAGCAAAAATACCTATTGGTCATGGTGGATAAATTCACCAAATGGATAGAGGCCAAGCCAGTTAAGACGGCCGAATCCGGACCCGTGATAGACTTCATATCAGGGGTAGTACACTGTTACGGCGTCCCCCATAGCATCATCACTGATAACGGCACAAACTTCATGGCTGACGAGGTTAAACTCTGGTGCAAAAAACATGGGCATCAAGCTCGACTACGCTTCAGTCTATTACCCTCAAACTAACGGTCAAGTCGAGCGAGCAAATGGTCTAATCATGAGCGGCATTAAACCCAGACTAGTGCGGTCCCTCAAGGAATCTAACACGCACTGGGTAGAGGAGCTTGACTCCGTACTCTGGGGGCCGCGGACCACGCCGAATCACACTACTGGATTCACACCATTTTTTATGGTATACGACGAAGAGGTAGTTTTGCCCTGCGACATAATTCATGACTCACCTTGCGTGCGCATGTACGAAGAAAGAGAAGCCGAGTTGGATCGGCAGGATAGTTTGGACGCCTTAGAGGAGGAGTGCGACGTGGCAAAAGCTTGTTCCGCATTCTATCAACATCAGGCTCGAAGATATCAAAGCAGAGAAGTACGGGCCAAAACTTACAATGTTGGTGAACTAGTTCTACGCATGCCGGACAAGAAAAAGGACAAACTCAAGCCCAAATGGGAAGGTCCCTTCATCATCGACCAAGTCCTGACCGGCGGAGCGTACCGTCTGCGAAACGCATCGGATAACCGACTCGAGACGAACCCATGGAACGTAGCCCGTCTCCGAAGATTCCATGCCTAGCGCCGGACTCTGAGTTTGTCTCCTTCCTCCGTCTACATTTTATACTTTAGCTTTCTTTTATTTCTCTCCTTCTCCCTCCTTTTTCTTAAAGCCTCTGGAGGCTCGTCTTCGCATTGTTCGCACACACTTGACGTGCTACTCACGCTCATTATACCTGGGGGCTTCTTTAACAGAAGCTTATTTATACGGGCTTTATGCCCAACACATGTGTCACACTTCCGCATGTACCTTTTATTCACCGTTATATGCATCGATATGACTTAAGTTTTGGCCAAGCTGGGTTGCCTGGCTCCTGTGCTTACCCCTACGTTCCCGATTGTTCGGCTAGGTGGTAAAGGGACCACCTCTGCGATTGTTACTGCCGGATCAGCCGGATGTGTACCTCAGACTGGGTGAAGCCGAAAGCTAGCGTTCTTAAGGGAATATTCGGTCGGTGAACTAAAAGACGATTTCTTACCTATTTATTTATCTGCCCCCAGAGGCTTTCCTGCTTTTTCGCAGTCTGGACATGCACTTTAGGGCATGCCTCCCAGGGAAAGGAACCCCTAACGGAACTATTCTCCCTGGAAGATGTTTCTTACTAACCATGTAATATAACATAACTAGTTGGGCACTTGTCTGATAAAGCACTAATGACCCCTACGCCTGGTCTCCACGCATGCCCTAGTTTTTTATATAACCGCGAGGGTATTCGGACACACTCCGGACTGTCGGGTCCCGAGGTTGAAGCGAAAAGGTCCGCTACGACAAATGATCTACAATCCGGCTAGAAGGCATTTTACATGTCATTTTAAATTACATAGTCAAATTGACTGATCGTATTCCTCTTCAATACCATCTAATAGTCTGTCTAGTTTACAGTCCCGCTGGGAATACTTTGCGGCCAACTCTACTTGGTCGTACACTAAGCTCACAGGGATCTCCTTCCCATCAGGCCCCACAGGTCCGACCTCGGCCATGTGGTTCGGATCAGCCTTCGTGTACCGCATCTTCACCATGGCCCAGGCCTCCCTGGAGCCTTGATGGCAGGCCGATATCTTCCATAGCCGGATGCGTCGCCGTGCTCCCTGAAGCTTCTTTGCAAGCTCTCCAAGACCTTCGGGTAGGGAAATGAATGGCCACAAGGCCTGGGCGACGCCTCTCATCACCTTCTGAACTCGTTCGTGCAGTCGCAGCAGCTCGGGGAAGTAGGTCACCCATTGAACCGGGCATTTCCTCTACAGGACGACCTGTGAGCATACCTAGAGACATAATTCTGTTAATCGACTTCCTCACCGGACTCTTCTTTTCAAAAGTTCACTCAAGCACTTACTATAAATGCCGCGACGAAGCCGCCGATTCTCCTTAACGGAGTCAGACAGCTGGGCTCGAACATCCTTTAGTTCCTCGCCCAGCTGGGTGTTGGCATCTTGGAGGTTATTTTTCTCTTGCCGCACCCTTGTAAGCACATTCTTGTCGGCTTTTAACATGTGCAGGAGCTGTTGCTTGTCCGGATCTACCCTGGCGCCATCTGCAATGTTATTGTCAGACTTATACACACGCCGCACTTCACAAACTACTTATCTTTCGAAGTATATACTACCGGAGGGGGTCTCTGTGGCTCCCCCTGTGGCGGCTAGTGCGGCCTCAAGTTGGGCCTTGCACTCTTGAAGCTCCTGGGACAGTTGGGTATTCTTTTCGGTAAGATCCTGCATAACAAATGATCCTTAAATCAGTTATTCTAACTATTTTAAGTCTCGGGGGCTACTGGCATATATAACCGTCAAAATTCCTCACCCGTATGTCTTTCACATACTGCTCCGTGGCTCTGGCTAGACCATCTTGAGTGGCACGGAGGTGCGCATCTCCCAAATTAAAGGCATTCAAGGCCTCTTGGGAGAAACATGCGTCACGAAGAACTGTCCGGCGGCGCCTATGATTCATGGCACTCTCCACCTCGGATTTGGTGGCGGACAATCTGTCGGCATCCTCCGTTGGAGGAGCATTTGACACGCACCTTGTGTTCGCCTCCCCTTCTGGACCTGGCTCTGAAGTCTAGCTGACGGAGGCTTGATTGGCAACCTCTTCAGACACAGTCCGACGAGCGCTCTTTTTCCTGAAAAGTTCATGAGCGTTAGTATGCCTTCCAGGAATCTTCCCTTGAAACACGGAGGCCCGCCATACCGTTGCGGCGACGTCTCGATCTGCACCGCACTTCTTTTCTGCCTGCTGGGCCGAGATGCCCCTTGTTGGCCAGCCGACGCGGGCTCAGCTTCCCGCCTCAAAGGCACCCCCTGCGAAACGCCATTGTTATGCGGTGATCAGAAATAAGCACGGATGGGTCATGGTATCAGGACTTCGGTCACAGTTACCTGGGAAGCTGGAAGTATTCCAGGGTAGTTGGCTGTAATGGCAACCAAAGCATTGTCGATGCTAAGTTGGTGGAACACCCCATCGAGCAGCTCCACCTTTATGTCCGGATCCTCTTCGGAGGCCGGATCAAGGGACCATTCCAGATCCTCGGGCTGTGGAGCCGGGCTGTGTATATCCTCTACGGCCCAGCGCAGTTCCTGTGTCGAAATCACAAAATGAGATACTTAACCATGGGAATATGGATCGGATAGGCAAAAAGAAATGTCCGATTACCCAGCTTCGAGGGTTTTTCATAGAAAATCCGTTCAATGGACTGGCACGGAGGACATCCTCCTCTTCCCCCTTGTACAGAGCAGACAAGATCTTCACCAGATCGGCGACCGATCCCGGCCCCTTACGGCCATGACGGGTGGAATCATCCTCCCCGTTGAAATCCCACATGGGGTGGCCCCCATACTGGAGCGGCTGCACCCCCTGCATTATGCATGTGGCCATGACCCTAATCATGGTCAGTCCGGAATGAGCCAATAATCTTATTCGGCTCATCAGGTAAAGGACGTCCCTCTCATTCTCCCTTTGAGAGCTCCGCGGACGCCAACTTAGGCGTTTCTTCAATGGAGCATTGCTGAACTCCGGGAGGCCGGTCCGAATAGGATCCGGTAGCCGGGCGTCTTCTATATAAAACCATTCCGAAGGCCAGTCTTCGGACGCCTTCTTCGGGGTTCCGGATAGATATCCGGTCCCGGCGATGCACCATAGCTCGGCTCCGCCCACTTGATATATTGACCCCTCATGAGAACGGGGTACGAGGCAGAATAATCTCTTCCACAGCGCAAAATGAGCCTCGACGCCCAAAAACAGTTCGCATAGGGCCACGAAGCCCGCGATGTGCAGAACACAGGTAGGCGTAAGGTGGTGCAGCTGGAGGCCGTAGAACTCCAGGAGCCCCCGAAGAAACGGATGTATTGGAAATCCGAGTCCTCTTATCAAATAAGAGACAAAGCATACCCGCTCCCCTTTGAAAGGATCGGGGACGCTCTCCGCTTGCTTTCCGCCCTTATAGGTGGCGAGTCCGGTTCGAGCCGGAACCATGAAGGCTAGGGGAAGAAATCCCTTGGTTTGGAGCGTCACTACCTTGCTATGCGGGACTGAGCATCTCTCCCAATCCCCAGGCTGATGGCTGGGAGCGCGAGAGGAGGAGCCGCGTCGACTGTCCATGATGGAATGGATTTTTTGTCAGAGGCGCTCCGATGAAAGCTTGCGGATGGGGGATAGTGTGATTCGGATCTAGATCCTCGTCTCTTTTTGTAGGCGGCTCATTTGCGCAGCTAGGGGGGAAAGTGTAAAAATACCCCGGCTTTTCGCATTCGTTTGACACGTGGAAGATGGCCATTATTGGGCGTGGAAGCCAAGGAGAGCAGCATTTACAAGAAGCCGGACACTATTCGACAAGTATATGGAATTTGGAGAAGAACACGCCTCACAATGCCGAAGACAATCTACGCGCCGGACTCATCGTCATTGAAGCCTGGTTCGGGGGCTACTGAGGGAGTCCCGGATTAGGGGGTATCCGGATAGCCGAACTGTCACCGTTGGCCGGACTCCTGGACTATGAAGATACAAGATTGACGACTCTGTCCTGTGTCCGGATGGGACTTTCCTTGGCGTGGAAGGCAAGCTTGGCAATACAGATATGTAGATCTCCTACCATTGTAACCAACTCTGTGTAACCCTAGCCCTCTCCGGTGTCTATATAAACCGGAGGGTTTTAGTCCGTAGGACGAACAACAATCATACCATAGGCTAGCTTCTAGGGTTTAGCCTCTTTGATCTCGTGGTAGATCTACTCTTGTACTACCCATATCATCAATATTAATCATGCAGGAGTAGGGTTTTACCTCCACCGAGAGGGCCCGAACCTGGGTAAAAACATCGTGTCCCTTGTCTCCTGTTACCATCCGCCTAGACGCACAGTTCGGGACCCCCTACCCGAGATCCGCTGATTTTGACACCGACACCGCTCTTCCGCTCTTCTCATCTTAAACCACCACCGCTCCTCTCCTGTTCCAATCTAAATCCAGCACCGCTCCTCTCCTCTTCCATTTCAAAACCATCGCCCCTCCTCTCCTTTTCCAGTCCAAAACCAGTGTCGCTCCTCTCCTGTTCTAATCCAAAACCAGCGCTGCTCCTCTCCTCTTCAATCCAAAAATCACCGCCAACGAGTGAAGGTGCTGTGGAGAAGTAGATCGATGGAGTAGTACAACCGATACGTGAGGATCGCAGACGGCGACCCTGTGAAGCTAGCTACGATGTTGGAGATACAGTATTGGTTTGACAACAAGGACCAACTAGCGGCGACGGCGACATCCATGGCCAAATATCTGCAACAACGCGAAAAGGCGGCGATACTCCCTGAGGGACTCGCGCCGGAGTACATAGAGATGCTCCTCAGGGCCATGGAGCAAACAGATTCACCGAATCCGATCGTGAGGGAGCGGTGGTGGGAGTATCGATCCCAGATGGAGCATCCACCAGAGATTGAAGGATTGAGCATCTACATGGTGCAGTTTGTGAGAGTGTCCTGCCGGAGCGAGACGGTGGAGTCTTCGTCCACCGAACCCAACTGGAAGAGGAGAAAAGCAGTTGGCCCGACGACGCTTCCCCGCCATCGTCTCCCTCGGCGTTCACATTGTCTCACGGGGCGGCTTTCTACCGCCGAGGAATAGGAGGGGGCTGCCCCCTCCAGCCCAATAGTCGGGCAGGTTGTCAATTGTCAGGAGGATCTTAGGGTTGTCAGTATTTGCAGGTTGTGAATTGTGTTTTGTGTTGTTTATTTTGAGAGTACTTTCAGATATGAATGGCTTTTGAATTTCAGATTTGCAGTATTGAGCATATGAAGAATTTTATGAATTCTAGAGATCTATTTTTAGCACTTAAAAAATGTAGTTTCATAGGAGTATAAAAGTGCATACGAGAAGAAACTGCAAGTTTCAGTTTTAGATAAGAAACTGCAAGTTCAGTTTCAGATAAGAAACTGCAACTTTCAGAGGCAGAGCATTTATATTAACACGGCCTTTTCAAACAGGGTTAACATCATGTTGGAAGTTTTATTCATGGTCCAAAATGGAACTACCAACTTATTAACATCATGCTAATCAACAATCATGCATAGCACATCTTCATATGATGCACAGTCAAAATGCCCACACAATGTCGAGTCTGCGAAACACAGAGAAAACGAGGGACGAAGTTTTGGCAAGTGTTGGACGTGGTTTTGGGCTGCCCCGTCCAGCCTTTCATTTTTAACATGCGTAGCCCACAACTTCGGATGGGAGGGCCTCTTTGTATTTTCTTAGGGCCGGCATGTATCGACCGGCCTATGGACCTCCCATCCGAGGTTTTATTTTTGGCAGCCCAATTTATGTATTTTTTTGAAGAAAACGCAGAGGTCTGTTCTATTTTTCTATATAAGAATAGGAACGCCAGGTACAACTTATGTTTCCCTTCTAACTATATTATTTATATTTAAATTATTTTATATGTTATTATATATTATTTTTATTGTCATCAAATATTTAACAGATACTTACATATGGATTGTTTTGGCACGAAAATCCTAGTGATTGTGTACAAAAGCTTGGTAAGATTTAAGGACGGATGTAATAATATCACTTATTATTCAAATATATTTATATCAAAATGCTCAGCCCCTTTTTATTTTTTGATAACATTGCTGGCCGAACCCAACATTATAATTAGAATCAGCCCAGCAAAATCGTGTATTTCGAGAAAGTGCAAATGGCCTGTATTTTTTTAGGAAATAAAATAAATGGGCCGCATGGACGCTACATTAATTGTTCACCCAGCCCAGCTAATGGCTGTAATTCAAAAAAAGATCAAACTGACTGTAAATTCTACCGCGCAAAAAAAGACTGTAAATTCTGAAAAAATGGGTTGAACATGTACCACATTTTTGGAGGCTGAAATGTGGGCCAATAGGTCGAAGCCAACGCAAGTCGTTGTCAATTTAGTCAACAAATGATTCTGACATGTTAGCCGTTGGATTTACATCCAACAACTGGAATCTATCTTCAATCTCTCGTCTTCTTCCTCCTGCGTCGTCGGGACCACCTCCCGCCGCCTGCTGCTAGCAGCTCTGCTTAGCAAGCTTCGCTATGAAGCGGTACTCCACCAATGGCCAGGCCATCCCTCCACCCCTCCACACCTCCTGTTCTTCTCCATCGACTGCCGAACCACACCGCACTAGAACCAGTTAATCCTCGTGCACCTCTCCGTCTGCGACTCTACTCCCGTGTCTTCCCATCTCCGGCTCGTTGCTGCCCGGGACCTCGCCGTCGTCTACCACCTTGGATTTGCTCGGCGCGGCGTGGTCAACGTGGTCAACAAACGACACCAGCGGATGTAGATTGTGCGTGGAGAGGCTAACAGCTGGGTCCACGGCCTCACACAAGGAAATGCCTCCTTATTGCGCGCAAAATAATGATTCCTCCACCTGACATCTGGGACCCACCGGAAGGGCCTCTGTATTTTGCGAAAAAACGTGCCCCCCGCTGACTTGTCAGACCAGTAGCCATCTTCGCACGCAAGGAAGTGCGTTCGGGCAAAAAAACGATTCGCCCCCCTGACTGCTGGGACCCACTAGCTACATCTTCGCACGCAAAGGAAGTGCGTTCGGGCAAAAAAATGATTCGCCCCTCTGACTGCTGGGACCCACCAGCTACATTTTCGCACGCAAGGAAGTGTCTGCCAGTCGGGACCCACCTGGTCGGAGCGTACGTACCATTGTCATTCTGGTCGCGAACATGTACGTACATACAGGTGATTGTAGAGGCAAGCACGTGTCGTAGTAGAGGCGCGCACATAGCATACATTCATCCACGTACGTACAGTGGCCAGGGTGCAAGAAAGAAAATACGGCCACGTATGTGTACATATGGGCGGGGTCTTGAACGCCTACTCACGCATACATACGGCGAGGGCTCGTGTACATGGCTAGGTCGGAACAAAGAAACATCGTCGTCATCGTGTTCATGGGGTGTCAACGGAATGTGTTGTGTTCATCGGGAGGCAACGGAATGCGTCGTGTTCATCGGGAGGCAACAGAATGCGTCGTGTTCATCGGGAGGCAACGGAAAGCGTCGTGTTCATCGGGAGGCAACGGAACGCGTGGGAGCCAACCGGCATGGACGGAACAGGCGATGGAAACGAGGCCTGGCGTACCGCACAACGGAGGAATCGGACCTCCTACGTTTAGAACGGGGTCCTGTTGATTGGGAGGGGTGTGGCGTACCGCAAAACGGAGGAAACGGACCTCCTATGGTCGAAACGGGGGTCCTGTTGATAGGGAGGGGTGTGGCGTACCGTAAAACGGAGCAAACGGACCTCCTATGGTCGGAACGGGGGTCCTATTGATTGGGAGGGGTGTGGCGTACCGCAAAACGGACGAAACGGACTTGTGTTGGAGCACTGCGGTCGAAACGGGGGTCGTGTTCATCGCGAGGGGTGCGGCGTACCGCAAAACGGGACTCCATGAGATACTATTCATCTCCACCGTCGACCTCCTCCAGCCTCCACAGGCTACCGTCAACCTCCTCCAGCCTCCACGGGCTCCTGTTCATCCAGCCTCCACCACGCGCTACTCCACCAGCTACTGTTCAACCACCCCTCCACGGGCACCCCTCCACCATCTACTGTTCATCCAGCCCTCCACACCACGGGGTCCTGTTCAACCACCCCTTCACGGCCACCCCTCCACCGTCTACTGTTCATCCAGCCCTCCACACCACGGGGTCCTGTTCATCCAAAGGCAACGCCACCGCTCATTGTTCATCCAAACCCCCCCACAATGCTCACTATTCATCCAATCAATTGGCTTCAGTTAGCAGCAGTAGCGAAGGAATCGCTCGATCGGGTTCAGTCAATAGCCATCGATCGATCGCTCGGGTTTAGTAACGCGTAGCCTGTAGTGCAATCGCTCAGGTTCAGTTAGAGCCCAACCCCTCGCTTGGGTTCAGTTAGATCCAACGCCTCGCATGTGTACGAGAGAAACGTGCATCGCTCGGCCCCCGACTTCCCACCATAACCGGTAACTCCCCAAAATTTTCCTTCCCCTCGCTTCTACCACAGTTTTTTCCATCATGGACGGCCCAAAGAATGTCATGCAGCCGCGTCTCCGGCCCGCCCAGGACGAAAAGCCCATTTTCTATCATGATTTTTTGTCCTAGAAGTAGGAGCCCACCACATCTATGATGATCCCGGGTTTTGTCACAATTATCGTCATATAAGTGTCATATGTATGACAGAATTTTTTTTCGTTCGGCCGAAAATGTCATGGATGTGTCTTTTTTTGTAGTGAAGAGAAAGCCTAGTTCCTTAACCCCGTAGGAAATATAAGATGACTCAGATCAGAAGGGCATAAGGTATAAGGAGTAAAAAGAGCCTTACGTTCCATCCCACAAACAATTCCCTTATATAACTAAAGAATTTCTAGACTCAACTTCGACCAGTTTGGCTTGATAATCCTACCGGCAGTCAGACTCTGATACCAAAGCTGTCAGGACTCGGATCCTATGCCACACCGATCTAGCATGTAACACCCCATATCACTTTGCGGCCTCACGCATGGTATTCCCACGGGTGTCGCCTTACCAGGCCCGGGACCGTTTGCGCCTTTTGGCTCATGTATATGATAGTGTCGCTAGCATCCATATGAAAAAGAAACTGGGCTGACATGTCTAGTCGTGAACCCAAAGTGGCACTAACTTACAGGGACAGACATACGTGACCCAGCAACAAACGTGTCGATCATCAGCGAGTGAATCCGGTTTGTAGCAGCTGGGCTAGGAAGACTCCGGAGAATCCGGGCTATAGCAGGCTAACAGGACTCCAATAGACACCGCGTGACATTTCCCCAAAGAGACAGACACAGGAACGAAGAAAGACACATGTCGGCTAGCCTAAGTGTTCCGGAGCAGTAGCAAGCTACCAGGGCTCAGTGGAAGCACTAGCAGACATTTCCAGGGAAGACAGGCTACCAAGGATAAACAACTAGATAGTCAGATCCCACACATACCAAGCATTTCAATAACATACACACAATATGCTCGTTATGTGCGAATACAACATGGCATCACAACATGACTCTACAACTCAAGTATTTTATTCAATTGGCTCCGAGGAGCGAGATATTACAAACATGGGTCTCTCGACCCAGCATTCAGAGCATACAAGTCAAAGCACATGCAGAAGCTTAACATGTCTGAGTACAGACAACTATAAAAGAAAAAGGCAGAGAAGCCTGACTATCTACCAGACCCTGCCGAGGGCACAAGCTCGTAGCTGAGGTACAAGATAAACGTCGAAGTCCATGCAGAACTACTAGCTGAAGTCTCTCTACAAAAACATAAATTAAGCAAACGTGAGTACAAATGTACCCAGCAAGACTTACATCAGAACTAACTACATATGCATCATTATCAACAAAGGGGATGGTGGGGTTTAACTACAGCAAGCCACCTTTGACTCGGTGCCTATCCTGAACTACGACTGCAAGTAACTCTATTGGAGTGGCGCACACGAGTCCACATATTCACCATATCAATACACCACTATGGATCCGCTCCTGTCTCCCTACGAGAACGCCATCAATAGCACTCACGCTTATCTTGCGTATTTTAGAGTATCCACTTTCACTTGTATATGAACTGTATAGGCAACCCAGCGGTCCTTTACCGCGGACGCGGCTATTCGAATAGATCATTTATAACCCTGCAGGGGTGTACTTCTTCATACATGTTTCCACCACTTAGCGTCTACACACGACATCTGCTCGGCAGACTTCAAGCGAAAGCCGACGTGGGGTGTAGACCATGACCTACCTAAACACTCAAGTCTCTAGTCCAGGTTTATTACCTATTCAGCTTCCATCCGCAGGGAGTCCGGCCGAGGTTTCCACATACGGCCCCGAACGATGTGTACAGGGTTCCGCGACACCAAATGGGCGCCCGGCATACCTGGCCACGTGCCTACCGCATCACAGCCCACCCCTCAGGTCAGCGCTGCGCTCGGCCTCAAGCATGCTACAAACACCAGAAACTACTTGCAACTCCTGGACAGAGGACTAGGGTGGTTAAGAAGTCGAGCGCGGTCATATTCCAGGGCCCAATGCATGGTAGTAGCTGTTCATGGATCACAACCACAGAACTCAGTTCCTGAGGACGGCTTCAATGAGACAACCCACCATGTACTCCTACATGACCTCTCAGCGCTACCTTTACCAAATCGCATTCGCACACTTAGCTCACACATAGTAGGACATGTTCATCACTATTCCAATTCATCCCCGATGAATCGGACCTGACACAACTCTAAGCATAGCAGGCATGATAAACAAGCATGAATGAGTAGGCACATCAGGGCTCAAATAACTCCTACTCATGCTAGTGGGTTTCATGTATTTACTGTGGCAATGACAGGTCATGCAGAGGAAAGTGGTTCAACTACCGCAGCAAGTAACAGATATGTTGTTGTTGTCCTAATGCAGTAAAAGAGAGCAGGAGCGAGAGAGGGGGATTGTCTCAGAATGAACAAGGGGTTTTTGCTTGCCTAGCACTTCTAAAGATATTATAGTTCTTCATCGGTGTCATCGAACTCATCGTCGAAACCATGTCTATCAAGAGGGGACAATTACCGGCAACAGAGAAGGAAACACAATCAATGCAATGCACAATATGATGCATGATCATGACATGGCAATATGCTATGGATTGAGCTAATGCAACTAAAACTAGAAGGGTCTGGGTCATTTTGAATGAAAGGTCCAATCCCAAACTCAACTTATAAATTTAAATAGTGCCTTATCATGTTTTGCACTAAACAGCAAGGTTAAGTTGCTGAAACACCCGTGAAACCAGTACATATGGATAGATTGGATTTTTCTAATAATTTTTCATATATAATTTATCTTATTTGGAGCTACAGATAAATTTCTATGAATATTAGAAGTTTAAACCATTTTCTGGAATTTCCTGGATTATTTAAAAGCTAGAAAATGATTAACTGCGCCAGCATTGCGTCAGGGTAACATCAGCAAGTCAACAGGGGCAGTTCCAGGTCAAACCTGACCAGTAGGTCCCACCAGTCTGTGTCACAGTGTTGGTTAGGTCGTTGACATGTGGGCCCAGTCAATGGCCACGTCAGCTTGGTCAAAGCTGTCGCGTGGGCCCATTGAGGTTAGTTAAAACTAAGCAGAAAATGTAATCTATGTTAATTATGGTGTGGGGCCCATGAGTCAGTGGCCTGGGGGTTGGTTAGCGGAGGGATTAGCCACTAATGGCTGTGCCACGTCGGCACAACTGGAGTTAACCGCCGGTGACCATCCGGTGCAGCAGTGGCTTGCCGGGGTGGCGCTAGGGGCAGCGACTGGGTGCGCTCAGGGAACCAGAAGGGAGCCCTCGCTCGCTCGCATCTAGGGGTGTACGCAGCTGGGCGCGGGGAGGTTTGGGTCGACGGCGGCGACTACTTGGGCGGCGGCCGGAGCTACGACACGCTCAGAAACGGCGTTTTGGTGCATGGAAGGACGAGCTGCGGATTGCTATGGAGTCCTGCAGACTCGCTGAGCACAGGGGTGGGCTCGGGTGCGTCGTGGAGGCACTCTAGCTACGGTGGCTCCATGGGCGGCGACGGTGAGCTCTCGGGCTTGGTCGGAAGACGGAGCTAGGGGACGGGAATGGAGGAGGAGAGCAAGGGGGAAGCAGCAGGAGCTCACAGCAAGGTCGGTGACAATCTCAGCGGGCTCGGGGAAGCCCAGACGGTGGTGAATTTGACGGCGGCGATCCACGGCACCGAAGAGGAAGACGATGCCAAGGGCGGCTCTACAGGGCGTCCCGGCTTTCGTGGGCTAGCAGAGAGCTCGAGGACGACGAGGCGAAGCGTTTGGGCACGGTGGCAAGTTGAGGGAGGCCGATGAGCGCGGTGGCAGTGAGCGGCGGCGGTGGATGCGTTCGGGTCTGAGGTGCGGAGCAAGAGAGAGGCTTGGAACGGGAATGAGAGCGAGAGGGTGGGGCTTGGGGATGTGAGTGGTGTCCTAGCCAGCTCCAGGCGGTCGGCGGCAAGCAGGAGGAGATGTGGCGCCTCGCGCGCGCATGCACTGTCCCGCCTCTGCCTACTGGCGGAGGTTAGGGATGATTGGCACCAGGCCAAGTTGGCTGGGCCAGCACAGGTGAGGTCCAGGTGGGCTTCTCTCTCTCTCTCTCTCTCTCTTAATTTGTTTTAGTTTTCTATTTTATTGTGTTTTGTTTTGATTTAGTAAAAATACTAAACCATTTTAGAAACTCCTTAAAATATTTGTGGGCACTGTTGAAATTATTCCCAATAGGCCTCAAGTAGTTTCAGAATTATTAGAGCATTTAAATTACTTAGAGGATTTAAATGCCCCAATTCAAATACAATATGAGTTAATTCAGAAATCCAGAAATGACCTAAAAATATGTTCATCATTTTTGGCAGAGATTTACACCTAAACCAGAAATCATGAAGTTTTCTTAGGGACATTTTGGGTTTATTGAAAATATTTCCATTTTGATCCTAGCTGAATTAGGTGGTGCTTGGGTTTCTGCCATCCCCATTTCAAATTTAAGAGAAATTAAAACATGATGCAACACCAGTAGCTAGCACTAGACATTACCAGAACTAGGGACGTGACACTCCGCCAATAATCTTCACTCCTATCATTTTGGCAAGGACAAGTGCAATCTACTTCCACATCTTGCACTAGTTCAAGGAGTCAAAAACCCTCTTGTTGGTAAGACAAGGGACAAGGTAACCTAATGCTTTCGTGGACATCATCTTGTGTGTGCATCACTCTATGTCTATGGATATCCTTGTTTGTTCCTTGTGGGACTAACCCGTGTAGGTATTGAAAGTGCAACTCACTCCAATGGATTGCTCCAAATGATCTACAACAACATTGAGCATCCACATCTTCAACACCTACATGAAGTCATCATCGACAAAACCCAAGGTTAGTTCATCCCTCTTAAGGGGGATCTCACATCTAGGGGGAGCTTTACTCTAAAGAATTGAGCTAAAGCAACTCTAATGGTGTGAACACAACAATGCTTTATGTAAAAGTGGTAACCCCACTTGTGCTTAAATGATGAGCATGACCTATGATCAAATGTTCTCATTTGACTCCTAAGTGAATATACTCATATATAGATGACCTAGTCATCGCCAATTGTTTGATAGATGCTAGAATTGGTTGTGCATGCTTTGACACATGTTTCATTTTCCATCTTATTGTGTGGGCATGTCGTTTGCATATTTTACTCATTCGAGGACATCCACTTGTTGTTTTGTTTGTTTGGTTCCTTTTCTTATGCCAAGTGGATGGACAAGAATGCCTAAGAACCTTCTCTAGCTATCTATGCTTTTCTCGTCTCAAACTCTATTCATGCTACATCACAAAGTTTGATCAAGTGAGATTTGAACCACTATGTGTGAGGAGCACTCGGAGTCCCCGATTCATCATAGACTTAAACTTCCAAAACCTCTTTGTGCATTTCGGTCTGACCGAGACATCCATTTCGGTCAAACCAAGTTCACTAAGTTGATCTAGGTTTTCATCTCGGTGCAATCAATTTGAACACTTCGGTCACACCGAGTTGCAGCAACCGCTTGCGATTCCGCAATCTCAGTGCCACCGAGTTGTTACACTCGGTCACACCGACAGGGTCGGGATATAAATACCCACGGGTGAGATTTTGGAAATTACTTCAAATCTCTCAGCACACTCGTGTCCTGCTCTGCCTCCTCGGGTCTCCGGATCGTCTCCTCACTGCCAACGACCTCCCGCCGTTGGATTATGCCGCTGTCGATGGATTCCGCACCACCATTGCCGTCGTAGCAAACACATACCATTCTAGGGTACGTGTTTGACCCCTTGTGCTGTCATTTTAACTCCGATTCCTAGCACAAGGACAATGCCATGATTCTTGCCATGAATGAGATTGATCTATCCAGCTAAATCTTCCTTAGGCCTAGATTTGTTCGAAAATTCTGGGTTAGCTCTCCGTAGAACTCATCTCAGACCGACCAAAATGTAGAAATCGGTCTCACCGATTCGGATTAGGCCATTGCACATGTGTTTTTCGGTCTGACCGAAAATTGCAAATCAGTGTGACCGAGTTCAAGATTCTGTGAAACCCTAGCAATCTCGGTGCCACCGAACTATGACTTGGTCTGACCGAGTTCACTAGTTTAGGTTCCAAGAGTTGCTTCGGTATCATCGAGTTTGTCAATTTTGTAGCTCCGAGATCATTTCTATAGAGAACTAAAACTAAGTTTTTGACTCAATTTGTTTTGCAAAACCTTTGTACTTTTTTGATGCTCATTGTCGGTGTCAAAACCAGCGGATCTCTGGTAGGGGGTCCCGAACTAGGCGTCTAAGGCTAATGGTAACATGAGGCGGGGGGCACAATGTTTACCCAGGTTCGGGCCCTCTCTATGGAGGTAATACCCTACTTCCTGCTTGATTGATCTTGATGATATGAGTACTACAAGAGTTGATCTACCACGAGATCGTAGAGGCTAAACCCTAGAATCTAGCCTATGATTATGATTGTTCTTGTCCTACGTAGTAAACCCTCCGGTTTATATAGACACCGGAGGGGGCTAGGGTTACCAAGAGTCGGTTACAGAGAAGGAAATCTACATATCCGAATATCCAAGCTTGCCTTCCACGCAAAGGAGAGTCCCACCCGGACACGGGACGAAGTCTTCAATCTTGTATCTTCATAGTCCAACAGTCTGGCACAAGTACATAGTCCGGCTGTCTAAGGACCCCCTAATCCAGGACTTCCTCAGTAGCCCCTGAACCAGGCTTCAATGACGATGAGTCCGACGCGCAGATTGTCTTCGGCATTGCAAGGCGGGTTCTTCTCCAAATCCCTGAGTACCTATTGTAACAAGTAGTGTCTAGCTTCCCATTAAAGCTGCACTCCTTGGCTTCTGTACCCTAATAATGGCAGTCTCCACATGTCGAGCGAATGCGAGAAGTCGGGGCATTTTTACATTTGCCACCTTGACCATGTAAGTAAATCGTCTATTAAAGAGACGGGGATCCTCAGATCCAAATCACAGCATCTTCCCCAAGCGAGGAATTATCAGAGGGTGCCCGAAAAAACCATTCCATCATGGCTAGCCACCACATCTCCTCCTCTCGCTCCCACAGCGCCAAGCCAGGTGATTGGGTGAAGTGTACTATCATCCATGGCCGATTGGTGGAGTTGCACACCCAGGGGTTTCTCCCGCCTGCATATTTGGTCCCCGTCCGAGCCGAACTAGCCACTTATGACAACGGGGAGCAAGCAGTGAGTTTCCCCAACCCATCCTGGGGAGCGAGTATGCCTTGTCCCTTACTTGCTGAGGGGCCTCGGATTTCCAATCCAATCATTCCTCTGCGGGCTCGTGGAGTTCTACGGCCTCTAGCTGCATAACTTCACTCCTGCCTCCATAATGCACATCGCAGGCTATGTCGCCCTTTGCGAGCTATTTATGGGCTGCGAAGCTCATTTCGAGCTATGGAAGAGGCTATTCTGCCTCATCCCCTGCACTCAGGGGGGATCTATATATCAAGTGGGCGGGGCTGAAATATGGCGCATCGCCGAGACCGGATACCTGTCTAGCACTCCGAATAAGACATCCGAAGACTGGCCGTCGGAGTGGTTTTATATGGAGGACGTCCCCCTTCCGGACCCTATCCGGATGGGCCTTCCTGAGTTTACCAATGCCCCACTAAAGAAATGCCGTAGCTGGTGCCCCCGGAGCCCCCAGGAGGAAGATAGCAGGAAGGTCCTTTATATGATGGGCAAGATAAAAGCACTGGCCAAATCTGGATTCACAATAATTGAGGTCATGTCAATCTGCATAATGCAGGGGGTGCAGCCACTCCAGTATAGGGGGAAACCCATGTGGCACTTCAATGGAGAAGACAACACCACCCGCTGCGGTCGTAAAGGTCAGCACTCCGCCACCGCCTAGGTGAAAATGCTGTCCGATTTGTGTAAAGTAGAAGAAGAGTAGTTTATCCGCATTAAGCCACGGGATGGATTTTCCATGTACAACCCCCCAAGCTGGGTGAGCTGCTATCCTTTACTCAACTCCATTCATTCCCACACTCTTCCATCACAAATATTTACCTTGCTAATTCATAGCAGGAACTGCAAAAAGCTGTGAGGGAGGTCCACAGCCCGTCTCCACAGCCAGAGGACCCTAACGGGACCCTTGACCCTGGACTTGAAGAAGATCCAGACGTATTTGTGGAGCTTGTCGACAGGACGTTTTACTAGGCAAGCTATGACGGTGCCTTGGTGGCCATCATTGCCGATTATCCTGGCCTCCTCCCTGCATCACATGTAAGTAAAACCGGAATCCTGATTTCTGAGAAGGATCCCTTCTTTGCACCTTACCCATCGCACACGTCTTGCGCTTTATAGGGGAAGCCATCAGGGCGCTGCGCTGAACCCACGACGACTCGCCAACATGGGGCACCCAAGACGGGTAGGCTTAAAAGGAAGGCGGTCAGGACCGAGACGCCGTTGCAGAGGTTTGATTTAAAACCTACTCTGTGATTATCGTCTTTAGAATATAACAATGTCCCTTGTCGCCTGGCAGAAAGAGTGCTCGTCGGACTGTGACCGGAGATCCTGCCGGCCACGCCTCCACCTGCCGGACTCAAGAACCAGACTCAAGGGAAGAGGCTAACATGGGGACAACACCGGACGGTCCTCCTGCAGAGGACATTGATAAAATATCCGCTACAAACTCCAAAGTGGAGAGCGCCATGAATCACAGGTGTCGACGGGCCATACTTCGCGACCCTAATTTCTCCGAAGAGGCGTTCAACGCATTCAACTCGGGAGACACGTACATCCGAGTTGCTCAAGATGGGCTTGCTAGAGCCACAGACTAGTATTTAAAGGATATACCGGTAAGAAAAAATCTGATAACTATGTATATCAGTAGCCCCTGAGACTTGAAACAATTGGCAATTGATTTAAGGATCGTTGTATGAATAGGTTCTTACATAGAAGAACAACCATTTGTCTCAAGAGCTGGAGGAGTGCAAAGCCTAGCTAAGGGCCGCAGTTGCGGGAATGGAGGAATCCAAGAAGGCCTCCTCTGGTAATACTTGTCTTGATCAAAAGGAATGTCATGATGTGTACCAGTTATTATTCGGCATGCTCGCAAATCCAACAATAGATTCTGCAGACAATCCCGGAGTGAATTCGGAGATCGTACCAGAGGATCTGTAACATGCTCTACGACAGATAGTGGCTGGCGAGCGCGTGCTTACACGGGTGAGGCGAGAGAAAAACAATCTCTAGGATGCCAATACTTGGCTGGGCATTGAATTGGAAGATGTTCGGGCCCAGCTTTCTGACTCCATGAAGGAGAACAAGAGGCTTCGACAAGGCATTTTTAGTATGTGCTCAAACGAACCTTTATGCAGTTCGGCGAAGAAACGGGCTAACAGAGTTAAGTCTATAGGTATGCTGATAGGTCGTCCCGGAGAAGAGATGCCCGAATCCGCAGGCGATCTGCTACAAGAGCTTTCACAACTGCATGAACAAGTTCGGCAGGTGATGCAGGGTATCGCCCAAGCCTTGTGGCCATCCTCCTCCCTGCCAGGAGGCATGGGAGACCTTGTAGAGATGCTCAAGGGAGCGTGGTGGCTCTTCCGATTATGGAAGATATCGGCCTGCCGACAAGGTGCGAGGGAAGCCTGGGCTATGGTGAAAACGCGGTACACCAAGGTTGACCCGAATCGCATGGCCGAGGTCGGACCTGTAGGGTCAGATGGGAAAGAGATCCCCGTTAGTCTGGTATATGACCAGGTAGTATTAGCCGCAAAGTACTCCCAACAGGATTGTAGGCTAGACAGCCTGTTGGATGGTATAGAAGAAGAATTTAGTCAGTCTAAGTGACTGTGTACTTCAAATAACATATTTTGTCCCTAGCCGGATTGTAAATCATTTGTCATGGCGGACCTTTTCGCTTCAACCTCTGGACCCGACAGTCCGGAGTGCATCCGAATACACGCTCAGTTATGTAAACCGGGGTACACGTGGAAACCAGGCGTAGGGGTCATAAGTGCTTGAACAGACAAGTACCTAACTAGCTATATTATATTACATGGATAGTAAGAAACATCTTCCACGGAGAATAGTTTCGTTAAGGGTTCCTTTCCCCGGGTACGCATGCGTGAATGTGCATGTTCGAACTGCGAACAGAGACGAAGGACATAAAACATCTGTAGTTTTATATTGTAATAGGTAAGAAAACATCTTTTGTTCACCGACCGAATATTCCCTTCAGAATGATAGCTTTCGGCTTCACCCAGTCTGAGGTACACATTCGACTGACCCGGCAGTAACAATCGCAGAGGTGCTCCCCTTATGCCCTAGCCGAACTAATGGGAACGTAGGGCATAAACACAGGAGCCAGGCAACCCAGCTTGGCCAAAACTTAAGTCATATCGATGCATATAATGGCGAAGGAAAGGTACATATGGAAAAGTGACACATATGTAGTGGGCATGAAGCCGGGAAGATAATTATATTAAGCTTATGTATAAGAAGCCCCCAGGTATATCGAGTGCGCATAGCGTGGCAAGAGTGTGTAGTCGAGGCACACTTGAAGCTTTTAAGGCTATATAAAAAAGAAATAAAGAAATAAAGAAAGAAAGAGGATATAACTTAAAAGAAAGGTGGAGGTAGGGAGACGAACACAGAGTTCGGCACTAGGCATAGAATCTTCGGAGTCTGGCCGCGTTCCATGGGTTCGGCTCGAGTCGATTATCTGATGCATCACGCAGACGGTACGCTCCTCCGGTGAGAACTTTATCAATGATGAAGGGAACCTCCCACTTGGGCTTGAGCTTGTCCTTTTTCTTTTCCGGTAGGCGTAGAACGAGTTCGCCAATGTTATAAGTTTTGGCCCGTACTTCTCTGCTTTGATACCTTCGATCCTGTTGCTGACAGAATGCGGAACGGGCTTTTGCAATGTCACGCTCCTCCTCCAGGGCATCTAAACTATCCTGCCGATCAAGCTTGGCTTCTCTCTCTTCGCACATGCGTACTCGAGGTGAGTCATGAATGATATCGCAGGGCAATACTGCATCTGCGCCGTACAACATAAAAATGGCGTGTATCTAGTAGTGCGATTCGGCGTGGTCCACAGCCCCCATTGTACGGTGTCGAGCTCCTCTACCCAATGCATATATGATTCCTTCAAGGATCGCACTAGTCTGGGTTTTATGCCGCTCATAATCAGACCATTTTCTCATTCAACTTGACCGTTTGTTTGGGGGTGATAGACGGAGGCGTAATCGAGCTTAATGCCCATGTTGCCGCACCAAGTTTTCACCTCGTCAGTTGTGAAGTTGGAGCCATTATCGGTGATGATGCTGTGGGGGACACCATAACGGTGTACAACCCCTGATATGAAGTCTATCACTGGTCCGGATTCGGCCGTTTTAACTGGTTGGGATTCTATCCATTTGGTGAATTTATCCACCATGACCAACAAGTATATTTTCTTATGGCTTCCACCTTTAAGGGGTCCGACCATATCCAGCCCCCAGACCGCAAAGGGCAAGTTATGGGGATTTTTTGAAGAGCGGTAGGTGGCATATGGCTTTGATTGGCGAAAAGCTGGCATCCGACGCAATGTTGGACGAGGTCCTGTGCGTCTGCTTGGGCTGTCAGTCAGTAGAAACTTGTACGGAAGGCCTTGCTTACAAGGGCCCGAGCTGCGGTGTGGTGGCCGCCGAGTCCAACATGAATTTCATCCAAGAGCTGCTGCCCTTCCTCTTCATAGATGCACCTTTGGAGCACTCCGGTAGCGCTTTTCTTATAAATTTCTCCCTCGTGGACCTTGTAGGCTTTAGAGCGTCGCATAATGCAACGTGCCTCGTTCTGCTCCTCGGGGAGTTCTTTCCTATTTAGGTAGGCTAAGAAGGGTTCTGTCCATGGGGCGATGACAGCCATGATTACGTGGGCTGAAGGTGTTATTTCGGTGGAGGAGCCTCCAATTATGTCAGTGTGTTCGGGATCTGGGGTCGTGGTCGGATCCGTACTAGTATTGCCGGACTCCCCTTGCCCCACCACGGATGGCTTGAATAGCCTTTCCAAGAAGATATTAGGTGGGACGGGGTCACGCTTAGCGCTGATGCGGGCGACGATATCCGCCACTTGATTGTTTTCTCAGACCACATGATGGAATTCGAGCCCCTGGAACCGAGCTGACATCTAGAGGACGGCATTGCGGTAAGCCGCCATTTTTGGGTCCTTGGCGTCAAAGTCTCCATTTATTTGAGATTTTGTGAGGTTCGAATCCCCATGCACTTCTAGGCGTTGAATGCCCATGGAGACTGCCATCCAAAGACCATGCAACAGAGCCTCGTATTCAGCTGCATTGTTGGAGTCTGTATATAATATTTGGAGTACGTATTGAACTGTATCTCCGATGGGAGATGTCAGGACAATGCCAGCTCCCAGACCAGACAGCATCTTAGGGCCATCAAAGTGCATGATCCAATTGGAATACGCGGCGTACTCTTTAGGGAGTTTGGCTTCTATCCATTCGGCGACGAAGTCGGCCAACACTTGTGACTTAATGGCTCGCCGTGGTTTGTATATGATGTCAAACGGGAGGAGCTCGATGGCCCACTTAGCAATCCGGCCCGTGGCATCACGTTTATTTATTATATCGTTGAGTGGTACTTCAGAGGCCACCATGATTGAACACTCTTGAAAGTAGTGTCGTAGTTCCCGGGATGCCATGAAGATCGCGTATGCTATCTTTTGATATTGTGGGTACCGTGACTTGCATGGTGTGAGGACAGTGGATACGTAGTATACCGGCTTTTGAAGCGGGAACTTATGTCCGTCCTCCTCTCGTTCGACGATGAGCACTGCACTTACAACTTGGTGGGTTCCAGCTATATATTACAACATGGGCTCGCTGATGTTTGGTGCGGCCAGGATTGGATTGCTAGCCAAGAGGGCCTTTATTTCTTCTAGTCCGGCTGTAGCCGTGTCCATCCATTCGAAGTGTTCGGTGCATCGAAGAAGGCGATATAGGGGTAGTGCCTTTTCTCCCAATCGGGATATAAAGCGGCTTAAGGCAGCTACGCATCCATTTAACTTCTGGATTTGCTTGAGGTCTGTTGGAATAGCGAACTGTGACAGAGCTCGGATTTTAGCTGGATTTTCATCAATTCCTATTGGAAACGATGAAGCCCAGGAGCTTTCCGGCAGGAACGCTGAAAACGCATTTTTCCGGATTGAGCTTGATGTCATATGTTCGGAGGTTTTCGAACATAAGCCTCAGGTCGTCTATTAAAGACTCGACGTCTCTGGTTTTGATGACCACGTCGTCTACCTATGCCTCAACTGTTTTGCCGATTCGTGTTTCCAGGCATGTCTGAATCATGCGTTGATAGGTTGCACTGGCATTTTTGAGCCCGAAAGGCATGGTGTTAAAATAGAAGGGACCGTATGGAGTGATGAATGCCGTTGCAGCTTGATTGGACTCCGTCATCTTGATTTGATGCTATCCGGAGTATGTGTCGAGGAAGCACAATGAGTCGTCTCCCGCGGTAGCATCGATGATTTGATCGATGCAGGGGAGAGGGAAGCGATCCTTGGGGCAAGCCTTATTTAGGTCCTTGAAATCGACACATAGGCGCCAGGATTTGTCCTTCTTTGTTACCATCACCAGGTTTGCTAGCCAGTCCGGGTGTTTTATTTCTCTGATGAATCCGGACTCAAGTAACTTGGCTAGCTCCTCTCCCATGGCTTGTCGTTTAGGTTCTGAAAAGCGCCGAAGAGTCCGCTTGACTGGCTTGTATCCCTTCACTATGTTTAGGATATACTCGGCCAGCCTGCGTGGGATACCTGGCATGTCTGAAGGGTGCCAGGAGAAGATGTCCCAATTCTCGCGCAGGAACGCCTGCAGTGCGGCATCTATTGTGGGGTTCAGTTGTGCCCCGATGGATGTTGTTTTTATAGAGTCCATTGGGTGGACTTGGAATTTGACTATTTCGTTCGCTGGTTTGAAAGAGGTGGACTTGGATCGGTTGTCGAGTATCACATCGTCCCTGTCCACTGAGGAGCGCTACGCGGTTAGTTCTTCGGCCGCGAGGGCTTTGGATAATGCCTCAAGGGCCAGAGCGGCGGTTTGGTTTTCGGCGTGCATTGCCACGTCCGGATCACTGGCTAGAGTGATGATTCCATTGGGCCTGGGCATCTTGAGATTCATGTACCCGTAATGGGGTATAACTTGGAAGCTCGTGAATGCATGCCGTCCTAAAAGGGCGTGGTATCCGCTACAGAACAGGGCCACTTGGAATGTGATTTCTTTGGACATGTGAATCTCCGGCGTGCGAAATACCACATCTAGTGTGATTTTTCCCGCACATCGTGCCTCCCAACTAGGGATAATTCCTCTCAAGGTTGTGCTGCTTTGCTCAATGCGGTTCTTGTCTATTTCCATTTTGTTGAGAGTTTCCTCATAGATGAGGTTTAATCTGCTGCCACCATCCATGAGCACTTTAGTAAGCCTCAAGCCGTCCACAATTGGACTAAGGACCAATGCGGCTGGTGCTCGGACTGTTCGGAATTGAGGTTCGTCACTAGCATTGAAAGTTATGGCCGTGTCGTTCCATGGGTTTATTGCGGCAACGTGGCAGACTTCGGCGATGCTGCGGAGTGCTCTCTTGCGCCTGTTATTTGAGGCAAAAGTCTCGAAGACTGTCAATACTATAATGTTGTTTTCTCCGGGATGATGCTGTGCGGTACCGTTAATGAGGATATCCTCGCTGCTCTTGGCCACCTGCCGAAGTATCCAACTGTTGGAGAACGTAGCAGAAATTCAAAATTTTCTACGCAACACCAAGATCAATCTATGGAGTAATCTAGCAACGAGGGAAAGGGGAGTGCATCTACATACCCTTGTAGATCGCTAAGTGGAAGCGTTCAAGTGAACGGGGTTGATGGAGTCGTACTCGTCGTGATCCAAAACACCGATGATCCTAGTGCCGAACGGACGGCACCACCGCGTTCAACACACATGCAGGTCGGTGACGTCTCCCATGCCTTGATCCAGCAAGGAGAGAGGGAGAGGTTGGGGAAGACTCCGTCCAGCAGCAGCACGACGGCGTGGTGGTGGTGGAGGAGCGTGGCAATCCTGCAGGGGTTCGCCAAGCACCGCGGGAGAGGAGGAGGAAGAGAGGTAGGGCTGCGCCAGGGAGAGGTGGAAACTCTTGTGTTTGCAGCCCCAAAGACCTCAACTATATATAGGGGAGAGAGAGGGGGCTGCGCGCCCTCTAGGGTTCCCACCCCAAGCGGTGCGGCAGCCCCAAAACCCATCTAGGGTGGCGGCCAAGGGGGGAGAGGGCGAAACTTGCCCCCCAAGTAAGGTGGAGGCGCCCCCTCCCCAAACCCTAGGCACCTTGGATCCCTGGTGGGGGGGCGCACCAGCCCACCTGGGGCTAGTCCCCTCGCACACTTGGCCCACGCAGCCCTCTGGGCTGGTGGCCCCACCTGGTGGACCCCCGGGACCCTCGCGGTGGTCCCGGTACGTTACCAATAGCACCTGAAACTTTTCCGGTGACCAAAACAGGACTTCCCATATATAAATCTTTACCTACGGACCATTCTGGAACTCCTCGTGATGTCCGGGATCTCATCCGGGACTCCGAACAACATTCGGTAACCACATACAAACTTCCTTTATAACCCTAGCGTCATCGAAGCTTAAGTGTGTAGACCCTATGGGTTCGGGAGACACGTAGACATGACTGAGACAACTCTCCGGCCAATAACCAACATCGGGATCTGGATACCCATGTTGGCTCCCACATGTTCCACGATGATCTCATCGGATGAACCATGATGTCGAGGATTCAATCAGTCCTGTATTCAATTCCCTTTGTGTACCAGTATGGTACTTGCCCGAGATTCGATCATTGGTATCCCGATACCTTGTTCAATCTTGTTACCGGCAAGTCTCTTTACTCGTTCCGTAACACATCATCCCGTGATCAACCCCTTGGTCACATTGTGCACATTATGATGATTTCCTACCGAGTGGGCCCAGAGATACCTCTCCGTCACACGGAGTGACAAATCCCAGTCTCGATTCGTGCCAACCCAACAGACACTTTCGGAGATACCCGTAGTGCACCTTTATAGCCACCCAGTTACGTTGCGACGTTTGGTACACCCAAAGCATTCCTACGGTATCCGGGAGTTGCACAATCTCATGGTCTAAGGAAATGATACTTGACATTAGAAAAGCTTTAGCATACGAACCACACGATCTATGTGCTAGGTTTAGGATTGGGTCTTGTCCATCACATCATTCTCCTAATGATGTGATCCAATTAGCAACGACATCCAATGTCCATGGTCAGGAAACCGTAACCATCTATTGATCAACGAGCTAGTCAACTAGAGGCTTACTAGGGACATAGTGTTGTCTATGTATCCACACATGTATCTGAGTTTCCTATCAATACAATTATAGCATGGATAATAAACGATTATCATGAACAAGGAAATATAGTAATAATAACTAATTTATTATTGCCTCTAGGGCATATTTCCAACAGTCTCCCACTTGCACTAGAGTCAATAATCTAGTTCACGTCGCCATGTGATTAACACTCACAGGTCACATCGCCATGTGACCAACATCCAAAGAGTTTACTAGAATCAATAAACTAGTTCACATCATCATGTGATGAAGACTCAATGAGTTCTGGGGTTTGATCATGTTTTGCTTGTGAGAGAGGTTTTAGTCAACGGGTCCGCAACATTCAGATCCGTATGTACTTCGCAAATCTCTAGGTCATATTGTAAATGCTGCTTCCACGCTCCACTTGGAGCTATTCCAAATGGTTGCTCCACTATACGTATCCGTTTTGCTGCTCAGAGTCATTCGGATAGGTGTTAAATCTTGCATCGATGTAACCCTTTACGCCGAACTCTTTATCACCTCCATAATCGAGAAACATGTCCTTATTCCTCTAAGGATAATTTTGACCGCTATCTAGTGATCCACTCCTTGATCACCTTTGTACCCTCTTGCCAGACATGTGGCAAGGCACACATCAGGTGCGGTACTCAGCATAGCATACTGTAGAGCCTACGTCTAAAGCATAGGGGACGACCTTCGTCATTTCTCTCTTTTCTGCCGTGGTCGAGCTTTTAAGTCTTAACTGCATACCTTACATCTCAGGCAAGAACTCCTTCTTTGACTGATCCATCTTGAACACCTTCAAGATCATGTCAAGGTATATGCTCATTTGAAAGTACCATTAAGCGGTTTTTGATCTATCCTTATAGATCTTGATGCTCAATGTTCATTTGAAAGTACCATTAAGCAGGTCTTGATCTATCCTTATAGATCTTGATGCTCAATGTTCAAGTAGCTTAAACCAGGTTTTCCCTTGAAAAACACTTTTCAAATAACCCTATATGCTTTCCAGAAACTCTACATCATTTCTGATCAACATTATGTCAACAACATATACTCATCAGAAATGCTATAGTGCTCCCACTTACTTCTTTGGAAATACAAGTTTCTCATAAACTTTGTATAAACCCAAAATCTTTGATCATCTTATCAAAGTGTATATTCCAACTCCGAGATGCTTACTCCAGTCCATGGAAGGATCGCTGGAGCCAGCATACCTTTTAGCATCCTTAGGATCGACAAAACCTTTCTGATTGTATCACATACAACCTTTCCTTACGAAAACTGGTAAGGAAACTCGTTTTGACATCCATCTACCAGATTTCATAAATGTAGCTAATGCTAGCATGATTCCGACGGACTTAAGCATCGCTACGTATGAGAAAATCTCATCGTAGTCAACTCCTTGAAATTGTGAAAAACCCTTCGACACAAGTCGAGCTTCATAGACGGTGACATTACCGTCCACATTTGTCTTCTTCTTAAAGATCCATTTATCTCAATGGCTTGCCGATCATCAGGTAAGTCCACCAAAGTCCATGCTTTGTTTTGATACATGGATCCTATCTCGGATTTCATGGCTTCTAACCATTTTTTGGAATATGGGCCCACCATCGCTTCTCCATAGCTCGTGGGTTCATTGTTGTCTAGCAACATGACCTTCAAGACAGGATTACTGTACCACTCTGAAGTAGTACGCATCCTTGTCACCCTACGATGTACGGCAGTGACTTGATCTGAAACTTCATGATCACTATCATAAGCTTCTACTTCAATTGGTGTGGGCGCCACAGGAACAACTTCATGTGCCCTGCTACACACTAGTTGAAGTGACGGTTCAATAACCTCATCAAGTCTCCACCATGCTCCCACTCAACTTTCCGAGACAAACTTTTCCTCGAGAAAGGACCCGATTCAAGAAACAATCCCTATTTCTTTCGGATCTGAATTAGGAGGTATACCCAACTGTTTTGGGTGTTCTATGAAGATGCATTTTATTCGCTTTAGGTTCGAGCTTATGAACCCGAAACTTTTTCACATAAGCGTCGCAGCCCCATACTTTTAAGAAACAACAACTTAGGTTTCTCCAAACCATAGTTCAAACGGTGTCGTCTCAACGGAATTACGTGGTGCCCTATTAAAGTGAGTGTGGTTGTCTCTAATGCCTAACTCATGAACGATAGTGGTAATTCGATAAGAGACATTATGGTACGCACTATATCCAATAGGGTGCAACTATGATGTTCGGACACACCATCACACTATGGTGTTCCAGGCGGTATTAATTGTGAAACAATTTCCACAATGTATTAATTGCGTGCCGAAGCTCGTAACTCAGATACTCATCTCTATGATCATATCATAGACATTTTATCCTCTTGTCACGATGATCTTCAACTTCACTCTGAAATTACTTGAACCATTCAATAATTCAGACTTGTGTTTCATCAAGTAAATATACTCAGTATCTACTCAAATCATCCGTGAAGTAAGAACATAACGATATCCACAGCGTGCCTCAGCACTCATTGGACTGCACACATCAAAATGTATTACTTCCAACAAGTTGCTTTCTTGTTCCATTTTACTGAAAACGAGGCTTTCAGTCATCTTGCCCATGTGGTATGATTTGCATATCTCAAGTGATTCAAAATCAAGTGAGTCCAAACGGTCCATTTGCATGGAGTTTCTTCATGCATATACACCAATAGACATGGTTCACATGTCTCAAATTTTTCAAAAATGAGTGAGTCCAAAGATCCATCAACATGGAGCTTCTTCATGCGTTCTATACCAATATGACTTACATGGCAGTGCCACAAGTAGGTGGTACTATCATTACTATCTTATATCTTTTGGCATGAACATGTGTATCACTACGATCGAGATTCAATAAACCATTCATTTTGGGTGCAAGACCATTGACGGTACTATTCAAATAAACAAAGTAACCATTATTCTCCTTAAATGAATAACCGTATTGCGATAGGCATAATCCAATCATGTCTATGCCCAACGCAAACACCAAATAACAATTATTTAGGTTTAACACCAATCTCGATGGTAGTGGGAGTGTGTGATGCTTGATCACATCAAGCTTGGAAAAACTTCCAACACATATCGTCAGCTCACCTTTAGCTAGTCTCTGTTTACTCCGCAGCCTTGTATTTCGAGTTACTAACACTCAGCAACCGAACCGGTATCTAATACCCTGGTGCTACTAGGAGTACTAGTAAAGTACACATTAACATAATGTATATCCAATATACTTCTATCGACCTTGCCAGCCTTCTCATCTACCAAGTATCTAGGGTAATTCTGCTTTAATGACTGTTCCCCTTATTGCAGAAGCACTTAGTCTCGTTGAAACTAGTGGTTTCACTAACCATCAACAATCTATGCTCCTTCTTGATTTCTACTTTCGCGGTGTCAAACATCGCGAATATTTCAAGGATCATCATATCTATCCCTGATATGTTATAGTTCATCATGAAGCTCTAGCAGCTTGGTGGCAATGACTTTGGAGAAACATCACTATCTCATCTGGAAGATCAACTCCCACTCGATTCAAGTGATTGTTGTACTCAGACAATCTGAGCACAAGCTAAATGATTGAGCTTTTCTCCCTTAGATTCTAGGCTAAGAAACTCGTCGGAGGTCTTATACCTCTTGACGTGGGCACGAGCCTGAAATCCCAATTTCAGCCCTCGAAACATCTCATATGTTCCGCGACGTTTCGAAATCGTCTTTGGTGCCTTAACTCTAAACCGTTTAACTGAACTATCATGTAGTTATCAAAACGTGTATGTTAGATGTTCGCAACCCCCACAGACGACGTTCGAGGTTCAGCACACTGAGCAGTGCATTAAGGACATAAGCCTTCTATGAAGCAACGAGGACAATCCTCAGTTTATGGACCTAGTCCGCATAATTGCTACTATCAACTTTCAACTGAATTTTTCTCTAGGAACATATCCAAACAGTAGAACTAAAGCGCGAGCTTACGACATAATTTGCGAAGATCTTTTGACTATGTTCAAGATAATTAAGTTCATCTTATGAACCCCCACTCAGATAGACAACCCTCTAGTCATCTAAGTGATTACATGATCCGAGTCAACTGGGCCGTGTCCGATCATCTCGTGAGACGGACTAGTCAACGTCAGTGAACATCTTCATGTTGATCGTATCTTCTATAGACTCATGCTCGACCTTTCGGCCTACCGTGTTCCGAGGCCATGTCTGTACATGCTAGGCTCGTAAAGTCAACCTAAGTGTATTGCGTGTGTAAATCTGGCTTACACCCGTTGTATTCGAACGTTAGAATCTATCACACCCGATCATCAGGTGGTGCTTCGAAACAACGAACCTTCGCAATGGTGCACAGTTAGGGGGAACACTTTTCTTGAAATTATTGCGAGGGATCATCTTATTTAAGCTACCGTCGTTCTAAGAAAATAAGATGTAAAACATGATAAACATCACATGCAATCAAATAGTGACATGATATGGCCAATATCATTTTGCTCCTTTTGATTTCCATCTTCGGGGCTCCATGATCATCATCGTCACCGGCATGACACCATGATCTCCATCATCCTTTCTTCATGAAGTTGTCACGCCAACGACTACTTCTACTTCTATGGCTAACGCGTTTAGCAATAAAGTAAAGTAATTTACATGGCGTTCTTCAATGGCATGCAGGTCATAGAAAAAATAAAGACAACTCCTATGGCTCCTGCCGGTTGTCAAACTCATCGACATGCAAGTCGTGATCCCTATTACAAGAACATGATCATCTCATACATCACATATATCATTCATCACATCCTTTGGCCATATCACATCACAAAACACTTGCTGCAAAAACAAGTTAGACGTCCTCTAATTGTTGTTGCAAGTTTTTACGTGGCTTCTATAGGTGTTCTAGGAAGAACGTTTCTTACCTATGTAAAACCACAACGTGATATGCCAATTTCTATTTACCCTTCATAAGGACCCTTTTCATCGAATGCGCTCCAACTAAAGTGGGAGAGACAAACACCCCCTAGCCACCTTATGCAAGTACTGCATGTCAGTCGGTGGAACCTGTGTCACGTAAGCGTACATGTAAGGTCGGTCCGGGCCGCTTCATCCCACGATGCCGCCAAAGCAAGATAAGACTAGCAGTGGCAAGAAAATTAACAACATCTACGCCCACAACTGCTTTGTGTTCTACTCGTGCATAGTAACTACGCATAGACCTAGCTCATGATGCCACTGTTGGGTAACATAGCAGAAATTCAAAATTTTCTACGCATCACCAAGATCAATCTATGGAGTAATCTAGCAACGAGGGAAAGGGGAGTGCATCTACATACCCTTATAGATTGCTAAGCGGAAACGTTCAAGTGAACGTGGTTGATGGAGTCGTACTCGTCGTGATCCAAAACACCGATGATCCTAGTGCCGAACGGACGGCACCTCCGCGTTCAACACACATGCAGCCCGGTGACGTCTCCCATGCCTTGATCCAGCAAGGAGAGAGGGAGAGGTTGGGGAAGACTCCATACAGCAGCTGCACGATGGTGTGGTGGTGGTGGAGGAGTCTGGCAATCCTGCAGGGCTTCGCAAAGCACCGCGGGAGAGGAGGAGGAAGAGAGGTAGGGCTGCGCCAGGGAGAGGTGGAAACTCTTGTGTTTGCAGCCCCAAAGACCTCAACTATATATAAGGGAGAGAGGGGGGGCTGCGCCCCCTCTAGAGTTCCCACCCCAAGGGGTGCGGCAGCCCCAAAACCCATCTAGGGTGGCGGGCAAGGGGGGGAGAGGGGGAAACTTGCCCCCCAAGTAAGGTGGAGGCGCCCCCTCCCCAAACCCTAGGCGCCTTGGGCCCTGGTGGGGGGCGCACCAGCCCACCTGGGGCTGGTCCCCTCCCACACTTGGCCCACACAGACCTCTGGGGCCGGTGGCCCCACCTGGTGGACCCCCGGGACCCTCCCGGTGGTCCCGGTACGTTACTGATAGCACCCGAAACTTTTCCGGTGACCAAAACAAGACTTCCCATATATAAATCTTTACCTCCGGACCATTCCGGGACTCCTCGTGACGTCCGGGATCTCATCCGGGATTCCGAACAACATTCGGTAACCACATACAAACTTCCTTTATAACCCTAGTGTCATCGAACCTTAAGTGTGTAGACCCTACGGGTTCGGGAGACACGTAGACATGACCGAGACAACTCTCCAGCCAATAACCAACACCGGGACCTAGATATCCATGTTGGCTCCCACATGTTACATGATGATCTCATCGGATGAACCACGATGTCGAGGATTCAATCAATCTCGTATTCAATTACCTTTGTCTACCGGTATGGTACTTGCCCGAGATTCGATCGTCGGTATCCCGATACCTTGTTCAATCTCGTTACCGGCAAGTCTCTTTACTCGTTACGTAACACATCATCCCGTGATCAACCCCTTGGTCACATTGTGCACATTATGATGTTGTCCTACCGAGTGGGCCCAGAGATACCTGTCCGTCACACGGAGTGACAAATCCCAGTCTCGATGCGTGCCAAGCCAACAGACACTTTCGGAGATAGCCGTAGTGCACCTTTATAGCCACCCAGTTACGTTGCAACGTTTGGTACACACAAAGCATTCCTACGGTATCCGGGAGTTGCACAATCTCATGGTCTAAGGAAATGATACTTGACATTAGAAAAGCTTTAGCATATGAACTACACGATCTATGTGCTAGGCTTAGGATTGGGTATTGTCCATCACATCATTCACCTAATGATGTGATCACATTATCAATGACATCCAAAGTCCATGGTCAGGAAACCGTAACCATCTATTGATCAATGAGCTAGTCAACTAGAGGCTTACTAGGGACATAGTGTTGTCTATGTATCCACACATGTATTTGAGTTTCCTATCAATACAATTATAACATGGATAATAAACGATTATCATGAACAAGGAAATATAGTAATAATAACTAATTTATTGTTGCCTCTAGGGCATATTTCCAACACCAACATGTTCTAAGGCTGTGTGTTGGTATGGTATCCGGTGTGGTGTGGATTTTGCATGGCCCATTGAGCCATCCCTCCAATATGGTTCCACGCCCTATAGTGGGCTTTGGTTTCTTTGTAATTGGATCAGGTGACTTGCGAGAGTGCACCCTTTTAGTTCGGACGAGGGGTTTAGTGAGGGCTGGAGGATCCCAGAATTTTGCTTGGGTTTTCCAGGCGCTTTCCATCGCACAGTACTTCTGTACTATGGCCGCCAAGTCAGCGAAGTGTGTTATGTCACAACGACTTATGGCATTGAGGATTCCCTTGTCCGTGCAATTTTTACAAAAGAATGAAGTTGTGTCTTCCTCGCGACAGTCCTTGACCTTGCTCATTACAAGGAGGAATCTAGCCCAAAAGTGATGTACTGTCTCTTGGGGCTCTTGTATAATGTGGGAAAGATCGCTTGTATCTGGGTGGGTGGGTAGATTTAAGTCCGAACCCTGATCCAATCCTAGACCCAGGGGCAGAGGAGCTTCCGAACTTGGCAGTTTGGGCTCCAGGATGTTGCCCAATTTTTCTGGCCCGCTGTCTGATTCTAAGTTTGGAGTCTGGGTCATATCGTCCCGCTAATGGGTATCCGGCTCGGAGGGCTCGGGAATTCGGACATAGTTCGTCCTCAAAATAGAGGAAGAATCACTACATTGCTCCTCCACCACTGCTATCTGATGTGTGACTGGCGGAGAGATCATAGTCCGTAGAGACTCCCAAGGCGGCGATGCAATCCAAGAGCTCATTCAAGGATGAGATCTCCATCGGATCCATCTGCTCGGTGTATTCCGAGCTGGCGTGGAGGCTGTTTTTGATGATCCGAGAAGTCATTATCGGCGCGGCGGCCGAACGGGCGGTCCTGACGAAGCCGCCTAGTCGAAGACTTTGGCCTAAAGCCAGGGCTCCCCCAGAGGTGATGTTGTCCTTGATAATAAGGCGAGCCATCAAGCCTTACCGTGACGACACAGTGGAACTCTCAATGAAAGCACCAATAATGTCGGTGTCAAAATCGGCGGATCTTGGGTAGGGGGTCCCGAACTGTGCGTCTAAGGCTAATGGTAACAGGAGGCGGGGGACACAATGTTTACCCAGGTTCGGGCCCTCTCTATGGATGTAATACCCTACTTCCGGCTTGATTGATCTTGATGATATGAGTATTACAAGAGTTGATCTACCAAGAGATCGTAGAGGCTAAACCCTAGAAGCTTGCTTATGATTATGATTGTTCTTGTCCTATGGAGTAAACCCTCCGGTTTATATAGACACTGGAGGGGGCTAGGGTTACACAGAGTCGGTTACAGAGAAGGAAATCTACATATCCGAATATCCAAGCTTGCCTTCACGCAAAGGAGAGTCCCACCCGGACACGGGACAAAGTCTTCAATCTTGTATCTTCATAGTCCAACAGTCCAACACAAGTACATAGTCCGGCTGTCCGAGGACCCCCTAATCCAGGACTCCCTTTCTGTAGAGAAGTAAAACTAAGTTTTTGACTCAATTTGTTTTGGAAAACCTCTGTACTTTGTGATGCTCATCTGCTCTACCTCATTTACAACCTATTCACAGGGTCTGCTGACAGTTTGCCTACAAAATGTCTGACCAGAGCGACAACCAGAACAGATCTGAACAATAAGAGCAGTTGAGTGGGGGCACTAGTCCCTCCAACAGCTATGATGAGGGCAGCAAGGCAGCTACTAGAGCAAGAAAAAAAAGAACTTCAGATTCAGAAGATAAAGATTATGTTGTAGCTAAGGATGAGGCCACTTCAAAGAAGAGAGTGATGAAGGAGTTTGGCACTGCTGCATCCACTAAGCCAGGCATGAACAGAAAGGCACCAGCAAAGACAGTTCCTATGTCTAAGTCCAGAGCCTCCACTCAAAAAACTTTGGGATCTGAACCCAAAGAGACTGTTGCAGAAGGGGAAGAAGTGGAAAGAGAGGGTCAAGAAGACCACTACCAGGATCATTGGCAAGCCCTCTATGATGAGATCTGATAATGAAGACGAAGAGGATGCTGCTCCACCACCTAAGGCACAAAAGCTAATGGGAGATGCAACTAAGTCAGGGGCTGCTGCTAAGCCCAAGCCTGCTCCCAAAGCTGCTGCTCCAGCCACCAAGACTGCACCCAAGAGGAGTACAAGAAACATTCCTGCTGAGGAAAAGAACAAGGCCCCAGTGCCTGAAGTTGAAGAAGAAGAAGCTGAAGCCCAAGTAAAAAGGAAGCTCAAACCAAAGTTTCCAGACCACAATTGTCGGGGGGGTGAACCCCGGGCAGGCAACGAAGCCCGTATCCTTTTCAAAAACAATGGGGACAGCATCGCCCCTCAAGCCGGCACGCACCTGGCGAGTCGCTCGACCCGGCCAAGTCCCGCAACCCGGCCAAACTCTCTGACCCGGCGAGACGCGTCGACTCGGCCTGAACGACTAGCACAACCAAAGCTTCCACAACAAGCCAGCTCCACCCGTGGTGTGCTCCGCAATCCAGCCGCAGGTCAGCTCCTGTCCCATCCAGGCGTACGATGGGACGAGTCTTCGGCCACCGATGACCAAGGCAACAGTGCCCTGCCCATGCCTCTGGTTAGCCGGAATGTGGCAACAGTGCCCCTCACCTTCTCGCTGACCATGGCCGGCATGGCTATAGTGCCCCCGCCCTCACCGCTGACAACAGCAAGCGGCGACCTGACGGTGCGCCACTATACACGACTCGACTCGGCCGCGCTCGGATGATCGACAAGACGGTGCACAGTCCCCCTAGGCGTGCGGGGCCCACACCTAGGGGAACCCGGTGAACCACAGGCCCCCTGTAGGTCCCAGCCCAGGTCCCCGGACACCGACAACCTGGACCCACTAACTTGTAACATTACCATTGTATACCTGGGGGGTTGGTCTATAAAACCCCGCAGGAGCCCACACACATACGGGCATGTACGTAAGAGAGCAAGTAAGTAGTAACAGAGCATAGAGAGGAACTAGCCACCGAAACAGGAACATCCATCCAGAGAGAAGGAGCAGCCTAAGCCTTGGCCAGCTTTGCTTCCTCCTCCATACAGCTCTAGGAGCAACATTGTAATGTCAAACATCAAACTACACTCGGCAGAACTAGGGATGTTATCTCTCCGGAGAGCCCGAACCTGGGTATGTCCGGCATCCCGCACTCGCTCATGCCAACCTCGCCTCTGGAGCCCACCAGCGCCCTCGAGCCTCCTCCTCTCTTTAGCCATCCCATGGCATCTGCCATGCGCCCACCACGATAGTTGGCGCCCACCATGGGGCAACTTAAGGAGCTGGCCGGGAGCATGCTGCAGACGAGGCCCTCCTCCTACTCCGACGAGTCCGTCACGCTGGCAGACGACGTCGTCGGCGCGCTCGCCGCCTCCTTCGCCGCGCTGCGCATCTCCGATGCGTCCACGGCCGACGAGTACCCTAGCGAGGTGCTCAGCTACTCTGACTCCCCCCTCTCCCTCGGCAGTGGCACTTCCGCTGGGGCAATCGACGTCCATGTGGAGGTCTTCATCACCGGCGATGGCGCCTCCTCCTCATCGAGGAAGACGAGGAAGGCCGCCAAAGCCAGGGTGCAGCGGAACGGGCCGAGCCGTCCAATCCGTTGCGCGCCACGATGCAGAGCCTCTGCATCCCCATCGGCACTAAAGTCGATGCTACCAACGTCGCTGAGGCCTGAACCCAGCTCGAGGAAAGGCGCCAGTAGATGCTGGAACTGTCCGAGACGCTCGCCGCCACCCAGCATCGTCTGGACGCCTCTCAGATGGAGCGCAATGTCGCCTACGGATTCCCGCCCGCCGCGGCCGAAAGCTGGGTCGCCGATGTGCATACCCGGGAAGGAGCGATCGGGCGGGCCCTCGGCGCCGTCCCGACCGTCTATGAGACCCCAGCAAAGAACATGCGTGCTGCCCAGGCAGCCGCAGTCGACCTGGACCAGCTCACGGGTGAGGAGCTGAAGGAGCGCATCAGGCGAATGCGCGAAGTCCTCAACACAGCCAATGCCTAGCAGGACCGCCTCAACCAGCTCGCCAAGCCGGTGGGATCTGGCTCCGCCCGCCTTAGCGGACCCGGCGAACTTCTGCATACAGCTTCCTCGCTGCCCGGTGAGGCGCACTCCGGCCGAGCTGGGCCGACCCGCGCTCGCCAAGTTCATGGAGGTCCCCCATTAAGCGTATCTAAAGATGAAGATGCCGGGTCCCAAGGGTCTCATCACCATTACCGGCGACTACCGCAAGTCCCTGGAGTGCGCCCAAGACAGCGCCAAGTTGGCCGAGTCGCTGTTCATTGCCGACGAGCGGCGCCAGCTCGACCGGATCGTCGCCATGGCAGACGAGGCCTCGGCCGCGTCGATCCAGACCAAGGACCCAGCCGACGAGGCCGCCTTCAAGCCCTACAAGAAGACCAAGAAAGTGAAGCTGAACCCGGAAGACCCCAGCTGCAGCAATTACGTTGTCGTAGGCGCCCGCCTCGACAGCAAATAGGAAGGCGAGCTCGTCGACTTCCTCCGTGAGAATCAGGATATCTTTGCATGGACACCCAAAGACATGCTGGGTATCCCGAGGAAGTACACTGAGCACAAACTTCACGTCCGCAAGGACGCCAAGCCTGTCCGTCAACCCAACGACGTTTTTCCGAAGAAAAGAGAAGAACCATTAGTGAAGAGGTCACCAAACTTTTGGCAGCCAGATTCATCATGGAAGTGTTTCACCCCGAGTGTCTGGCCAATCCAGTCCTCGTCAGGAAGAAGAACAAGACCTGCTGCATGTGTATCGACTACACCAGCCTCAACAAGGCCTGTCCCAAGGATCCATTCGCTCTCCCACGGATCGACCAAGTCATCGACTCGACCGCAGGGTGAGAGCTCCTGTCCTTCCTGGATGCTTTCTCCGGCTACCACCAGATCAAGCTAGACCTGGACGACGCCCTGAAGACATCCTTCATCACGCCCTTTGGGGCGTATTGCTACATCACCATGTCATTCGGCTTGAAGAACGCCAGCGCCACCTTCCAACGCTGCATGCAGAAATGCCTGCTGCCGCAACTCGGCCGCAATATCCACGTTTACATGGACGACATCGTGGTGAAGACCAAGCAGCACCTCATGCTCCTCCATGACTTGAAGGAAACATTCTCCAACCTCCACAAATGCAAGGTCAAGCTTAACCAGGAAAAGTGCATTTTCGGCGTCCCGGCCGGAAAGCTGCTCGGCTTCCCAGGCGAATCCGGAGAAAATCAAGGCCATCGAGCGCATGCGCAAGCCGGCTCGGCTGCGCGATGTCCAGAGGTTCACCAGGTGCTTAGCCTCGGTTAGCCGGTTTCTAAGCCGGCCGGGCGAGAGGGCGCCCCCCTGTACCAACTGATGAAGAAGACGAACTCGTTCGAATGGAACGACAAGGCAGACGAGGCTTTCCAAGACCTCAAACGCATGCTCTCCACCGCACCAGTCCTGGACGCGCCGACCGATAAGGAGTAGTTGTTGCTCTACATAGCCGCGACCTCATGGGCGGTCAGCACGGTGCTGGTGGTCGAGCGACCAGAGAAGGGCAAGATCCAAGCCGTCCAGCGCCCGGTCTACTACCTGAGCGAAGTGCTCTCCATCTCCAAGCAGAACTACCCGCACTACCAGAAGATGTGTTATGACGTGTACTTTACCGCCAAGAAGCTGAAGCAGTACTTCCAAGAGCACGTCATCACCGTGGTCAGCGCGGCTCCTATCGGAGAAATCATCGGGTGTCGGGATGCCTCTGGCCAGGTCGCCAAGTGGGCACTCCAGCTGGCCGTCCACACCATCCTCTACGAGCCCCGCACCACGATCAAGTCTCAGGCCCTGGCCGACTTCCTCGTCGACTGGACGGAGACCCAGTACTTGCCGCCGCCCCCTGACTCGACGCATTGGCGCATGCATTTTGACGGGTCCAAGATGCGACTCGGCATGGGAGCCGGCATCGTACTGTCGTCTCCGAATGGCGATCGACTCCGCTACGCGCTCCAGATCCACTTTGCTGCCTCCAACAATGTCGCCGAGTACGAAGCCCTTGTGCACAGCCTCCGGCTTGCCAAGGAACTCGGAATCCGGCGCATCCTGTGCTACGGCGACTCGGACCTGGTGGTGCAGCAGTGCTCCGGCGAGTCGGACGCCCGCGACTCCAACATGGCAAGCTACCGTTTCTTCGTCCAGAAGTTGTTCAGGTCCTTCGAGGGCTGCGAGTTCCTCCACATCCCGCGTGTGGAGAACGAAGCGGCCGACACGGTCACCAAGGATCGCCTCATCCCAACAATCCATCCCGTCCGGCATCTCCCTTGAGCACCTGCACAAGCCGTCCGTCAAGCCATCACCAGACTCCGAGTCCATCCACGTTCCAAACGACCCGGCCGCATCTCAACCCGGCCCGGGGGCTGTTGAACCCGGCCCGGGGACTGCTTAGCTCGACCCGGCCGCCATCGCCCCGGACCCGGCCGTCGCCATCTCGACCCGGGGGCTGCTCAACCCGGCTCGGGGGCTGCCGACTCGGAACCCACCCTGGTGGCCGTCTTCGCCGTGGTTACGGCTCCGTCTTGGGCCCTCCCAATATCAGAATTCCTTGAGAACATGGTTCTCCCCATGGATGAGACCGAAGCCCGGCAAGTGCAGCATTGGGCGTCCGCCTACAGCATCATCAACAATGAGCTCGTCAAGCCCAGCTCCACCGGTGTGTTCTAGCGCTGTGTCAAACAAGAATAGGGCATCGACATCCTCCTCGACATACACCAGGGCGAATGCGGGTACCACGCCGCATCGCGATCCCTGGTGGCCAAGGCGTTTCGCCATGGTTTCTACTGGCCCACGGCCCTCCAAGATGCCGAGTCACTTGTTCTCAAGTCTGAGGGGTGCCAGCGCTTCAGCAAGCGTAGCCACTAGCCGGTGTGAGCACTCCGCACCATTTCGATCGCCTGGCCCTTCGCGGTCTGGGGACTCGACATGGTGGGACCCTTCAAAACCGCTCAAGGTGGCATGACGCACCTGCTGGTGGTTGTGGACAAGTTCACAAAGTGGATCGAAGCATGGCCAATCAAGAAACTGGACGGGCCAACAGCCGTCCGGTTCATCAAGGACATAGCGGTTCGCTACGTCATGCTGAACAACATCATCACGGACAACGACACAAACTTTGCCAAGGGCACGCTTGAGCAATACTGCTCCGTCTCCAGCATCCGCCTCGACCTGGCCTCCTTTGCACACCCGCAGTCCAACGGCCAGGTCGAGCGGGCCAACAGATTCATTCTGTCCGGCATCAAGCCACGACTCGTTGAGCCACTCATCCGCTCACCTAGCAGCTGGCTTGACGAGATGCCGGCCATTCTATAGAGTCTCTACACCATGCCGAATCGGTCGACTGGGTTCACCTTGTTCTTCCTCATCTATGGAGCCGAAGTTGTCATCTCGACCATCGTCGAGTTTGACTCGCCGCATGTCGCGATGTACATCGAAGCCGAAGCTAGAGAAGCCCGTGAAGACGGCATCGACCTACTCGAAGAAGCCCGCCTCCTGGCGCTCAGCCATTCGGCCATCTACTAGCAAGGCCTGAGGCACTACCACAACAAGAAGATCAAGCCCCTTTCGTTTCGCGAGGGCGACCTTGTCCTCCGACTCGTCCAAGAGCAAGCAGGCCAGCACAAGCTATCCCTTCCATGGGAGGGCCCATTCATCCTGAGCAGGGCTTTGCGCGATCGCAATGCCTACTACCTCATCGACGCACGCAAGTCAAACAAGCGCAAGAGAGATACCACTGGCGAAGAAATGACCCAGCCACAGAACGCGGAACTCCTCCGCCCGTTTTACAGTTAGCCACATGAGTGTTTGTATCGTTGCCTTTTGTAAATGCATGAAACTATGGGGTTCCCTAACGGGACTCGGGGGATGCCTTTTGTTGACCAACTTATTGTGTCCCTACTTTTTTGCATCACCATGCCACTGAACCCGGCCACAGGTCCGACCCGCTCGACCCGGGGGCTCGGGGGCTGGCCGGCTCAATTGCCACCCTGCCGCTTTACTTGGTGATTCCTGATACAGTAAGGATGCCGCGGTCCCCCACTTCGCCCTAAAGCCACATATCCGGCTTCGGCTGTCGGTTGGCAAGCACAATGGGACAGAGCTCCTTCATGCTTCATACACCAAGTCAAAGGCTGCTGGGTTGATCAACCCGGCCCGCCACTCAGAAAATGAACAGCCACACGACCGGTTGCTCGCCAACCGGCTACGCCGGGTTGCCGACAGCCGGCCAAGTGGGTGTTTCGCTCGCTCTCAACGTTTTGAAGAGCCCAAGTCCCGCGCGCTCCTCTCAAAGGACTGAACCCCTTGTCATGGACCGGAGCCTCGGCCGTCTGACTCGCGGGGGGGGGGGGCGACGTTTGAGAAAGGAGAATCGCAAGAAATCGGTCAGAAAAACAAAAAGCAAAAGCAGAAACAGTCATGACATATACACATAAATATTTAAAAGGCCCACGGCCCGAGTTCATTACACCCTAAACACCCAGTGGGTGGGTGGACCTGCTACCTAACTAATTCTACTAAGAGTATCTCAGGCATCTCCAGCACCACGTTGTGACGTCGACGGCTTTCCCCTAGCGGCCTCTGGGTCCAGCGAGGCACTGGTGTCCTCCTCGGCACCCCCATCGCGGTAGACGCCCGTCTCATTGGAGCTCCCCTCCAGATCATGGAGAAGCAGGCCATAGTCATCGCCGTCCACGACCCTGCCATCTTCCATCCACTCCAGGTGGAACTCGTCATGGAAGGAGAACTCAGTGATGTACATGGCCCGGGAGGCAATCCGACCGTCTTGCTCCTGCAACAACGGCTCCAAGCTGGCCCGCTAGCCCATCAGTGCGTACAGCTGCAGGTCCGGATGCCAAGACAGCGCGAACCGAAGCACCATCTCAGCGCCGGCACGAGCAGCGGAGACGCGCCACTTGTGAACTCAGTCTTGCCCATCTCCAGCCAACGCGCCAGGCGCGTGAAGCTGCTCGGCTCGACGGAGTCCAGCCAAAGGGCCGCTGATACGTCTACAACATATCTACTTTTCCAAACACTTTTGCCCTTGTTTTCGACTCTAACTTGCATGATTTGAATGAAACTAACCCGGACTGACGCTGTTTTCAGCAGAACTGCCATGATATTGTTTTACGTGTAGAAAACAAAAGTTCTCGGAATGTCCTGAAAATCCACGGAGGCACTTTTTGGAAAATATAAAAATATTGGCAAAAGAATCAAGACCAGGGGGCCCACACCCTGTCCACGAGGGTGGGAGGCGCGCCCACCCCCCTGGGCGCGCCCCCCTGTCTCGTGGAACCCCTGAGGCACCGTCGATCTCAACTCCAACTCCATATATTCCGTCTCACGGAGAAAAAAACCAGAGAAAGTTTCATCGCTCTTTACGATACGGAGCCGCCGCCAAGCCCTAATCTCTCTCGGGAGGGCTGATATGGAGTCCGTTCGGGGCTCCGGAGAGGGGGAATTTGTCGCCGTCGCCATCATCAACCATCCTCCATCACCAATTTCATGATGCTCACCGCCATGCATGAGTAATTCCATTGTAGGCTTGCTGGACGGTGATGGGTTGGATGAAATTTACCATGTAATTAAGTTAGTTTTGTTAGGGTTTGATCCCTAGTATCCACTATGTTTTGAGATTGATGTTGCTATGACTTTGCTATGCTTAATGCTTGTCACTAGGGCCCGAGTGCCATGATTTCAGATCTGAATCTATTATTTTTTCATGAATATATGTGTGTTCTCGATCCTATCTTGCAAGTCTATAGTCACCTATTATGTGTTATGATCCGACAACCCCGAAGTGACAATAATCGGGATACTTCTCGGTGATGACCGTAGTCTGAGGTGTTCATGTATTCACTATGTGTTAATGCATTGTTCTGGTTCTCTATTAAAAGGAGGCCTTAATATCCCTTAGTTTCCGCTAGGACCCTGCTGCCACAGGAGGGTAGGACAAAAGATGTAATGCAAGTTTTATTCCATAAGCACGTATGACTATTTACGGAATACATCACAACAAAAAAAATACACTTCTGTGATGATACGTGTTTGTCACAGTAGGTCATGTTTTTTTCATGCATGTACATCCATGACAAATTTATGACAGAATCAAGATAGTCATACCTGTGCAGTCGTAGAAGTGTTCCATGACATTACCAAAATTATCATCACAGAAGTGTCCACTTCCATGATGATAAATCGTGCGTCACAGAAGTACTTTCGTCAAGGGTGACCGACACGTGGCATCCACCGTAACGGAACGCCGTTAAGCTATCGGGTTGAGTTTTGGATCCGATAACCCGTTAACAGCCCCATCCAATGGGGATTTTCCACGTGTAAAATCATCATTGGCTGGAGGAGACACGTGTCAGGTCCGCGCTGGCACAGGTGTAACTCATCCAATGGGCGAGACGCGCCTATGATATGGTGACATGTGGACCGGCCCATCAAGTTTAAATGGGCCGGCCCAACTAAAGGACCACATTATTTTACGGACCATAATGGGCTGGCCCAGCTAAAGGCCCACGAGATTTTGCGGGCAATAATGGGATGGCCTAGCTAACGGCCCACAAGATTTCGCGGGCCATAATGGGCCAGCCCAGGTAAAGGCCCACAAGTTTTTTGTTTTCCAGAATGGGCCGGCCCAGGTAAAGGCCCACAAGATTCTTGCGGATCATAATGGGCCGGCCCGGCTAAGGGCCCACGAGATTTCGCCGACATTAACGGGCCGGCCCAGCTGTAGGCCCACAAGAATTTGAGGGCCCTAGTAGGCCGGCCCATTAACTGGCTGCCATGTTTTGGGCTAAATGCCGGCCCATATTTGATCCGGTCCATTAATGGCCTGCCATGTTCCGGGCCTAATAGTGGCCCATATGAGATCCGGCCCGTTAAAAGCCTAACACGTTCTGGGCCAAATTACGGCCCAGATCAGGTATGGCCCTTTAAGAGGCTATGGGCTCAATTATGGCCCATATCAGATTCGGCCCATGAACTGGACACTATGCTTTTGGGCCCACTTGCTAGAGGACCACTTACTAATTCGGCCTGACATTAGTTTTGGCCTCTTAAGGACCCGTTTAACATTTTGGCCCTACATTAATTTCGGCCTGTTAAATGCCCGTCATATAGTTGGGCCTAACTACGGCCCGGTTTGCATCCGGCCTGCTCGCAGCCGATATCTGATTGGGCCAAACAAGGACCGAGACAATTTTGGCCTGTTAAAAGCCCGTGATTTGATTCGCACAATCATGGGTCGGGGTTCATTTAGGGCTGCTGACGGCCCGTTAGCTGTTCGGCACATTTCAGGCCCAACCTACATCGTGATTGCATGACGGCTCGATTATGTACCGTAATTTTACGGTTTGACCGGTTTACTGTGAAGATAGTAAAATAACTGCAGCATCGTGAATAAGAAAAAACCTAGACTATACAATAAAGAAATTACAGCATATTACATCAGTGGGCATCAAAGTTCGCCACTATGATAATAAAGCACAAGCAGACAGCAGATTACATACATTGGGCATCAAAGATGGCCACCAGTGCAAATAAACACGCAGACAAAATAATATACAAAACCGACAGCACTTCAATAGAGTTCAAGAAAGGTTAGCCCTGCTAGGGAGCTGCAGCGCAAGCAGCTGAGCAAGATGATGAGATTGCGCTTGTTCAACACTTAAATCTTCCTCACTCTGAAAGATAAACAAGCAGACAGATGACAGGTTTTGCACATAAAAGTATCAGTGCTGACAATTCATCACATTTCTTACTGACAAATAAAGTGACACAGTTTAAAATTGCATTAACACAATATGGTATTGTTCAGGTCAAGACATGGCAGGAAGTGACATTGTAAAGAAGTTGGCAGCTTCACGACACCATTGGATTACAGATCAAGAACTCATAGGTATCAATGGTTAGTGTCTAGAACTAAAATACATCTAGATACATCCATTTCAATGACAAGTATTTTCGGACGGAGGGAGTAGTAGAATGATATGACATTGTTCATAGTTAAGACATTGCAGAATATGACATTGTCCTGTAGTGGGTAGGTTCACCACACCACCGGATTACGGATGAAGATCACTTGCTCTGTATACTTTAATTTACATGGTATGAATAAGGAACTTGGTTGTACAACTGAAAATTTAAATTGAGAAAGGACAAACTTTTGTTTATGAACTAGTACATGATAAACTTTAAACATGCAATTTGATGCAACACCAAAAATAAACAGCTGTTGCAGTCATGCCTAACCAAATATATACAACAAAGTTTGAAGGCTTGAGATGGACAAACTTACATTATTGGTGAAGACACGCTCTATAAAGGCCTTGTCCATGCTGATGGGGGGGGGGGCAATTCAAGATGTTTACCACATAATCTTCTTCATAAGCATTGCCTTTATTCTACATTTTGTTAAGAGTAAATATAGATGTGATAATATACGAAAAAATGGAGAATATTTAAGATAAGATGAAGAGTGATGCTACATAACCAAGTAGCTATAAATGTAAGTGCAGCGATACAGGCAAAAGGTACAGCCAAGAGCAATGCACAACTAAACTTCTTCAGTACCAACCTTATGGTAAGTGTAAATATAGATCTGATGTGTAGAAAATGGAGGGCAAAGGAAAATAAGCTGCAGAGTGATGGTACATGAACAACTACCTGTCATTATAAGTACACTGATAAAGGATAGCATGTACTTATTACAAGAACAATGCAGAGCTAAAAAAACATTGGCATTGGATACTGAAGAATTTGGAGCAAACAATTCATAAGCAAGCTATCATGCATACTGCTGTCACATAATGAACCAGGTATGTATGCAAGTAAAGTGATACAGGACAACAGGTACTAACAAGAGCAAAGCAGCCGGCAGCATATTTGCGATATCCTATCGTTCTTTTCAAACCGGAATTCTTCTTCGAGCAGATTTCCTGCAAACAAGATCCGTAAGGCACATGCGAAAAAGTAGAAGTTCAAATTGTCATGTGATTTCATAGACAGTACCTCATCCTGGGAACGAGACCAGTGCATAACAATGTTTTTCCATTCAATGTCTTCTAAATTTAGCACAACAGACTTCACCGGAAATTCGTTTATAGATTTGCCACCAAAGTGTGATTTCCTCAGGTAACACCGCTACTGCTGCAATGCTTCCTTGAAAAGCACAAGCAAGCTTTCCTCGTCATGACTATCCAGATTGACCCTCTCCTAGTTACAACAACGTAATGTAAATCATTGATGTGTTCAATTAGTAGAAAACATGAAAATAATAACCATTAATAATAGCACTTACACGTAAGTTGGACTGCAAGATGTGAAAATGGTGTTTGTCTTCACAATAATCTTACCATGATGGGAATATATGCACGCAGTCCCTAACAACATTGTGACACCAAAAAAAATTTAACCTTCTTTTGTTAATTAAAATTTTACCAGGAAATTAAAACTTTTATTTTTTGGGCTCACTTTTGATTTTTTGAAACATTTCCTTTCTTATTATCATGGAGTTTTTACCTCAAGTGAAATACTTCCCAAATTTATTGGACTCTCTTACCCTCTCAAATAAAACTTTTCTTTTATCAGAGGAATTAATTATAAAATTATTTCCCTGATCTTTATTCCTTTAAAAATGGTTTTTCCATGGTTTGTGGTGCTTTTTGAACAACAACCATTTGATAAAATCTTTTAAAAATCCCACCAAAATTTGGAGATGTCATGTGATGTTTCTAAATCACTATTGTAAAAAAAGATTTTTCTTTCATTGAATATTTTGAGCTCTATCCCAAATTTTCAAATCTGGTCCAGTGGGCAATTTTCCAGTACAACCTCTTTAAATATTTCTTTAAAACTTCCACCAAAATTTTGGGATGTCAATATGAGTATGTTAATTAACTTTTTGCAAAAACCTAGTGGTGTTCTTCGGAATAATTGAGTGAATCAACCTCTTTTCCACTCTGGTTCAACTTGATGATTTGTACAGCAACTATATTTTAAGTTGCTCCTTTATCCATGCTTCTTTTACCTACTTGTAGTCCTCCATGCTAAACCCCTAAGTCCAGGAGCATGCACCCATTAGATCATTTTTTGTTCATGAAATGATGCCATTCACCTCCTGTCCAGAATTGAAGTCCTGCAAAACTTGCACTAACAAGTTTGTGCTTTTCACAAACTAACCTCACCACCCTCTCTTTTATCTAAAGAGACCCCACTCTGGAAGATTTGGCCACTCCAAGAAATGCCTAGGAGCCTGTGGCATTTTGTCAAACACCTTGAGAGCATGAACAGATTTGGCATGAGTTTTTGTTTGCATTATGAACTTGGTCTCCTGACCAAACCACCTTGTCCCTTGATCATTCCTCTATCACTAATCTAGTTATGTTGCTTGCCAACCTCACCCGAGACCCCTAGCATGCCCCGACATTTAGTCGAGCATGTTCCGTGTGTGCTCTGAGTGCGAGCAGAGCACGCGTATTGCACGTGCCGCGCCCGAGCTGACACGTCGTGCCCCTGGTTTTGCCCGCTCTGTAGAGCCACGCCACTCACTCCCCTCCTCACCGCAACACGCCAAGCATGCCCTCGCCACGTCTCCGGCAAGCCAGGAGCTAGCCGCCACGGCTACCCGACAGCCCCTGCTCATGTCGGCGCCGCCCGAGCCTCTCCCGCTCACCACCTGCCCCTGGAACAGCGCGAACTCATCCGCAACCTCGTCCTCTAGCACACGTCGCCGCCACATCGCCCTAGCTACAGAATGGCAGTCGCCGGCGACCTAATCCGCGGCCACCGTCGGAACCGACCCCGATTGCCTATTTAAGAAGCCCCGAGCTCGTCCCCGCACGCAGGCAGTCTCAAGCCATCTCCCTAGGACCCTCTTTCAGAGCCAATCGGCCCGGGGAGATCTCCTTCCCCACTTCGGCAACTGCAGCCGCCGCCACTGCCCCAGCCATTCTGGCGCCACCAGGGCCTCCCCCTGCTCGATTTGATCAGGAACCACCGTAGCCCCAAACCCACTTTGCTCCCGAAGCCTCCTCCGCCGCGAAGCTCACCATCGGCGACTCCCTCCACCCCCGCCGACCCAACGACCACCGGGAGGACCGCCCCGGTCTTGCGGATCCATCCCGACCCTCTGGAGCCCGCGGGGAGCCGCCGTTCGCCGACGTTGATCGCCGTTCGGGCAGAGGAAGAGGAGGGAGAGATGGCCTGGTCAAACCTGACCAGTGGGCCCCCTGGAACCACTGTCAGTGACCAGCCCCGCTGCCACGTGTTTTAATTGGTAACGTATTTGCAAAGTACGTATTCGACGTGTACACACTCGAAACGTTTTCTTTTCTTTTTCTGTTTTATTTAAAAACCAGGAATTTGACTAAACTTTGACTCTCTATATCTTTTTAAATAAAACTCCAAATGAATTGATTCTTTTTCCTACCTCCCTCAAATTTAGTCTAGTTTATTTTAAGATTTATTTTAAAAAAAATTCAGACAACTTTTTGGTACTGTTTTTGAAACTATATATTGATTCAAAAATATTTTAAATAGGATTTTGGAGAGAGGAGAAAGCCTTCAAAGGTTTTCGAGTGCACCCTGCCTCCCCACAACTTGAAGGCAAGCATCCTGAACCCTGGCATAATATTTTTGATGTGTTGGTTGACACGATTATAACACCACCTTATTTCAGAAAACTTGTTATTTTATGTGGTGATGCGATCCTTTGCATGAATGCATATTAGTGATTTCCTTGCTATTGGAAATGAATATACTTGTGATGGTAATCATCCTCATGTGCCTTGCATGCATGCCGGAAAGGAATCCGGGAAAGCCTCTGCCTTGGGTAGGCGTGAGCTTGTCGCCGGTCTCCGTCGGGACGGTTATGTCCAGTATGGCATAGTAAGGTATAATGAGTGTTGATTGTGTTGGTTGAAATATATTTGTTATACATGTCATGCAGGGAAATTATTAATCTCCTGAGACGACCATAGATCGAGTCTTGTTCCAGTAATCCCCACACTTGTTTCGTGCTACCACTTGTCCCTGACACAGGTAGGGTACGGTTCAGTAATTTGTCAACACCTTTCTAGCACACACCGTACAGAGGGGCCGGGATGAGGGTACCATGGCCATGGATTAAAGCCAGTCATCCGGTCAGGGGGCATGGGTGTTTCGGCTGTAGCCGAGGGGGTAGCTTCCCCAGTTTTGCGCGCGGTATAAATTTTGTGATCCCATGCTAATCGAGGTTGTAGCCTCCCCACTTAGAGTTTTGCTTAACGAGTGTCGTGGGTGATTCCAGACACCGGGAAGTTAAGCTGGTGTGTGCAAGTCAGGTGCGTTTTCATTCAAAAGACCGTAGACGGAATTAGTCTTGATGGACTAAAGGAATCCGTTACTCGTGGGTAAAGAGTACACCCTCTGCAGAGATTAAACCTATTCGAATAGCCGTGTCCATGGTTAAGGACTACAGTCTGGGTCGGGTCAAGTGTCGGTCTTAGTGTCGGCCTTCGGAGGAGAAACTACTAAACCAGAACGTGGGTCATGACTGATGACTTGTGATAATTATGTTTATGCTTATTATGGACTAACCCATTATATCATTGAGTATCCCTGGGACGGTTCTACCTCCTGGATATTCATTGTGATTATCTATTTTATAAGCCCTTTATGTGGTGTCGCTGAGACGCTCGATTGTGGCATTGCTTGTTAGCTATTTACTTTATAAGCCCTTTATGTGGTGTCGCTGAGACGCCCGACTGTGGCATTGCTTGTTATTTATTTACTTTATAAGCCATTTATGAGGTGTCGCTGAGACGCCCGACTGTGGCACTGCTTGTTATTTATTTACTTTATAAGCCCTTTATGTGGTGTCGCACAGACGCCCGACTGCAGCATTTTATTTCCATTCCATTATTGCTTATTCGTGTTTCATATAAATAACCTGCTTGCATACATCAGAGATTTTATTTTATGACTGACGATGTGATCATAGAATATTTCAGCGCATGATTATCATTTATATTATCCCAGTGTTCATAATGTTGGCGAGTACATTCAAAGTACTCACTGGCTTGTCCCTGGCTATTGTCTTGGCCAGATTTCTTGCACGGAAAGGAGCGACGCGATGACATCCCCGGAACCTAAGCAGTGGTGGTAGCAGCCTCGCGAAGATAGGAGTTACCTGGTCAGCTGTTCCTGTGGGAAATGGAGTCCCATAGACACTAATGATCCACAAACCGCTTCCGCCATCAACCACTAGAAACCATTTGTTGTACTCACAGGCCAGATTGGTCTTGTACTACATATTTTGTATTTTGCTTGGAATTTTCTGTATCAAGTTGGTGCCTCATCAGCTAACAGTAATCCTGGGGCTGGTGAGCACAACGGCCATTTTCTGGAAATTAATACCCGAAAACCGGTCATGACAAACTTGGTATCAGAGCCAGGCTGACCATTGGCCAATCCTATCTTAGCCAGGTCGAAAAACTTAGGCAAACCAACCCACCAGACCTTAACCAAACCCCAGCCAAGCTTCTCGTGCAAGATAGCCACACAGTGACCCCGACACTTTTGGCAGTCGGTGCCCAACCTATCAACCTAGCCTGTCGACCACGCACCAGTGACCAGCACCTAAGCTGTCTCATTCGCAAGCATGCAAAGGAAGACTCCATCCCCTTTTCCTATAAAAAGGGCACGCTAGCCCCAACCCGGCACAGCACAGCCTCTACCCCAAACCGAGCCATAATGCCTGGCCCCGTCGTGCACAATGAAACCACAGCAACCAACCTTGGAGGTTTTGTGACCATACTCGCAAACCTCACCCGCTGTGCCTATGCGTTAGAAGAGCCCCCAGAATATGTTGTGTACCAAGGACCCATGAGCGGTGAGGACCATCAATTCTGGGCCACTGTGCACATCTACGGTAGGAGCCTATCGCCAGAACGCCCCTACAGGTTCACCGGAAGGACAACTTCCTTTCAGCCACAAGCCGTCCAACTAGCAGCGCGAGAGGCTATAGTTGAACTCCGGCACTTGTCGCCCAGAGTTAACTGTCGCTCATTCTACTATTAACCCAGACGTGAAGGGTATGGTAGACCACCCCAAGTTGCCAACGGAGATCACGAGACGGATCCTACATTGTTGCACCTAGTGCGCTATGTAGGTGCACTAGAGGAACTGTTCGATCAAATCACCATTGATCTGATTGCAGGTCGTGGAGAGCTGGTTCGTCGAGCCCCAGTGAGAGGAGAAGGCGAGCCCGACGCTGACAACCCAGTCGTGCTGTTCGGACACCCGATCGAGTCCCTGAGGTCTACCCAGCCGTCGGCCAAGGTGCTTTGATGACCCCAGAAGTGCTTCGTCGCCTTTTGGGAGCACACTCCAACGGGATTGTGGCCAACAATCCCCGAGATGGTCATCATCGCTACCCCGAGCCTGCAGCCCCTCAACCCCCTCTGGCTAATCCCGACAGTGAGAACCGAGGAGAAGCCTTGACATCCACAAGGCACGCCCGCTTGGATATAAACGAGGTAGACTAAGTCACTCGAGTTGTGTCGAGTCCCAGTGTATCCTCACTTTATAATCCCGTGACCTATTAAATAAAAGCAGCCTGTCGTCGTGCCTCTGTTATTTAAATAGTAACCTTGCAAGGATATATCAACCTGCAGTTACATTTTTATTCCGGGCACAGCTACCAAAACCACCTCGACGACCCCCATAGTGATACGTCACTTTAGTGAAATGTGTGTATCTGTGGCTTTGACACCGACCCTTGGAGCTGAACTGGAAAATTCATTACCTTTCACCATGGTAAAACGACCCAGCTCCAGTGCTATAAAAAGGCCACCTCGTGACCTTGCCAAGCACCCCTCACCTTGTGCGCCATTTCCTGCCATGCCGAGCCCTAGTATTTATCTGAGAACCCCAGATGCAACCCCAGGTAGCTTTGTCAAAATATTGTGGGACTTTACCTGCAGTACCATGGGTTCTACCCAGCCACCCCAGTACGAGTTGTTCAAATCGAGAATCACCCAGTCCACCTCGAGATATTGGGCAGCAATACACATCCCTCCCGTAGACTCAAACCAAGACCCAATGGAGGTCTCCTTCGTAGGGAAATCTATGCCGACCCCGCATATGGCCATAGAAGCTGCTGCGTATGAAGCGATTGCTCGCCTTTGATTCGCGGTACCCTATGCAGCGAACGAGGGTATTATTACTTTCCGAGCCATGCAGCACCCGGAGAAGTAACATCCTTTCCCGGTGGACGAATTAAGAGAGACCCGATACTGGCCAATCTTGTCCAGTACATCATCGCTCAAGAACGTTTAACCTAACGTGTGATGGGTTATCTCCAGAGCCTCGCGGATTTAAATCCTCAGATCGCCATCGGCGGAGCACTGAGGCCCGACCAGGAGAGACGCATTCATCGACTGGTCAATCCACCTGCCCCGATAGAAGAGGAGTGTGTCCCAGTACCAGAGACGTTTTCTAGGGACCCCGTCCAGTTACCGTTTGCATTATAGATGTCGCTGCTGTATTTATTATTGCAACTTTTATTTATAAGCTGTAACTTATGAGTGGTACCCCGAGTTTGCCCGGCGAGTAAATCTTTTAGTTTCTATTAATGTGAGTAGTTCTGTTGCGGTTTGACTCTAATATATTACCGTTTTCTCTCGCGAAAAATCTTGAAGTAAGATTTCTTTTCCCAGAGCTGCTGCATTGTATGCCTTCTCACGACATGGGATTTTTCTTATTCACGCAGCACCACGGCGGCAGACTCACAATCACAACCATTCGAACACATACCCTGCTTGCAAAAACACGTGACCGTGGAGTATTTTTTTTCAAAACAATTCCTAACAAATCTCAAGGACGAGATTTTTTCTTAAGGGGGTAGTGTTGTGACTCCAAAAAAAAATTTAACCTTGTTTTGTTAATTAAAATTTTACCAGGAAATTAAAACTTTTATTTTTTGGGCTCACTTTTGATTTTTTGAAACATTTCCTTTCTTATTATCATGGAGTTTTTACCTCAAGTGAAATACTTCCCAAATTTATTGGACTCTCTTACCCTCTCAAATAAAACTTTTCTTTTATCAGAGGAATTAATTATAAAATTATTTCCCTGATCTTTATTCCTTTAAAAATGGTTTTTCCATGGTTTGTGGTCCTTTTTGAACTACAACCGTTTGATAAAATCTTTTAAAAATCCCACCAAAATTTGGAGATGTCATGTGATGTTTCTAAATCACTATTGTACAAAAAGATATTTCTTTCATTGAATATTTTGAGCTCTATCCCAAATTTTCAAATCTGGTCCAGTGGGCAATTTTGCACTACAACCTATTTAAATATTTCTTTAAAACTTCCACCAAAATTTTGGGATGTCAATATGAATATGTTAATTATCTTTTTGCAAAAACCTAGTGATGTTCTTTGGAATAATTGAGTGAATCAACCTCTTTTCCACTCTGGTTCAACTTGATGATTTGTACAGCAACTATATTTTAAGTTGCTCCTTTATCCATGATTCTTTTACCTACTTCTAGTCCTCCATGCTAAACCCCTAAGTCCAGGAGCATGCACCCATTGGATCATTTTCGGTTCATGAAATGATGCCATTCACCTCCTGTCTAGAATTGAAGTCCTACAAAACTTGCACTAACAAGTTTGTGCTTTTCACAAACTAACCTCACCACCCTCTATTTTATCTAAAGAGACCCCACTCTGGAAGATTTGGCCACTCCAAGAAATGCCTAGGTGCATGTGGCATTTTGTCAAACACCTTGAGAGCATGAACAGATTTGGCATGAGTTTTTGTTTGCATTATGAACTTGGTCTCCTGACCAAACCACCTTGTCCCTTGATCTTCCCTCTATCACTAATCTAGTTCTGTTGCTTGCCAACCTCAACCGAGACCCCTAGCATGCCCTGGCATTTCGTCGAGCATGTTCCGTGCGTGCTCTGGGCGCGAGCAGAGCACGCGTATTGCACGTGTCGCGCCCGAGCCGACACGTCGCGCCCCTGGTTTTGCCCGCTCTGTAGAGCCACGCCACTCACTCCCCTCCTCACCGCAACACACCAAGCATGCCCTCGCCACGTCTCCGGCAAGCCACGAGCTAGCCGCCACGGCCGCCCGACAGCCCCTGCTCATGTCGGTGCCGCCCGAGCCTCTCCCGCTCACCACCTGCCCCTGGAACAGCGCGAACTCATCCGCAACCTCGTCCTCTAGCACACGTCGCCCTAGCTACAGAATGGCGGTCGTCGGCGACCTTATCCGCGGCCACCGTCGGAACCGACCCCGATCGCCTATTTAAGAAGCCCCGAGCTCGTCCCCGCATGCAGGCAGTGTCAAGCCATCTCCCTAGGACCCCCTTTGGCAGCCAATCGACCCGGGGAGATCTCCTTCCCCATCTCCGGCAACCGCAGCCGCCGCCACTGCCCCGGCCATTCCGGCGCCACCAGGGCCTCCCCCTCTCCACTCTCTCCACTAGAAGCTCTCTCTTCCTCCCGTGAACCCATCCCCCTGCTCGATTTTGATCGGGAACCACCGTAGCCCCAAACCCACTTTGCTCTCGAAGCCTCCTCCGCCGCGAAGCTCACCGTCGGCGACTCCCTACACCCCCGCCGACCCAACAACCACCGGGAGGACCGCCCCAGTCTTGCGGATCCATCCCGACCCTCTGGAGCCCGCGGGGAGCCGCCGTTCACCGGCGTTGATCGTCGTTGCCTCGCCTCCGTTCGGGCAGAGGAAGAGGAGGGAGAGATGGACTGGTCAAACCTGACCAGTGGGCCCCCTGGACCCACTGTCAGTGACCAGCCCCGCTGCCACGTGTTTTAAGTGGTAATATATTTGCAAAGTACGTATTCGACGTGTACACACTCGAAACGTTTTCTTTTCTTTTTCTATTTTATGTCAAAACCAGCAATTTGACTAAACTTTAACTGGCTATATCTTTTTAAATAAAACTCCAAATTAATTTATTCTTTTTCCTACCTCCCTCAAATTTAGTATAGTTTATTTTAAGATTTATTTGAAAAAGTTTCAGACAACTTTTTGGTATTGTTTTTGAAACTATATATTGATTCAAAAATATTTTAAATAGGATTTTGGAGAGAGGAGAAAGCCTACAAAGGTTTTGGACTGCACCCTGCCTCCCCACAAGTTGAAGGCAAGCATCCTGAACCCTGGCATAATATTTTTGATGTGTTGGTTGACACGATTATAACACCACCTTATTTCGGAAAACTCGTTATTTTATGTCGTGATGCGATCCTTTGCATGAATGCATATTAGTGATTTCCTTGCTGTTGGAAATGAATATACTTGTGATGGTAATCATCCTCATGTGCCTTGCATGCATGCCGGAAAGGAATCCGGGAAAGCCTCTGCCTTGGGTAGGCGTGAGCTTGTCACCGGTCTCCGTCGGGACGGTTATGTCCGGTATGGCATAGTAAGGTATAATGAGTGTTGATTGTGTTGGTTGAAATATATTTGTTATACATGTCATGCAGGGAAATTATTAATCTCCTGAGACGACCATAGATCGAGTCTTGTTCCAGTAATCCCTCACTTATTTCGTGCTACCACTTGTCCCTGCTACAGGTAGGGTACGGTTCAGTAATTTGTCAACCCCTTTCTAGCACACACCGTACAAAGGGCCGGGATGAGGGTACCATGGCCATGGATTAAAGCTAGTCATCTGGTCAGGGGGCATGGGTGTTTCAGTTGTAGCCGAGGGGGTAGCGTCCCCAGTTTTGCGCGCGGTATAAATTTTGTGATCCCATGCTAATCGAGGCTGTAGCCTTCCCACTTAGAGTTTTGCTTAACGAGTGTCGTGGGTGATTCCAGACACCGGTAAGTTAAGCTGGTGTGTGGAAGTCAGGTGCATTTTCATTCAAAAGACCGTAGACGGAATTAGTCTTGATGGACTAAAGGAATCCGTTACTCGTGGGTAAAGAGTACACCCTCTGCAGAGATTAAACCTATTAGAATAGCCGTGTCCATGGTTAAGGACTACAGTCTGGGTTGGGTCAAGTGTCGGTCTTAGTGTCGGCCTTCGGAGGAGAAACTACTAAACCAGAACGTGGGTCATGACTGATGACTTGTGATAATTATGTTTATGCTTATTATGGACTAACCCAGTATATCATTGAGTATCCCTGGGACGGTTCTACCTCCTGGATATTTATTGTGATTATCTATTTTATAAGCCCTTTATGTGGTGTCACTGAGACGCCCGATTGTGGCATTGCTTGTTAGCTATTTACTTTATAAGCCCTTTATGTGGTGTCGCTGAGATGCCCGACTGTGGCATTGCTTGTTATTTATTTACTTTATAAGCCCTTTATGTGGTGTCGCTGAGACGCCCGACTGTGGCATTGCTTGTTATTTATTTACTTTATAAGCCCTTTATGTGGAGTCGCTGAGACACCCGACTGTGGCATTGCTTGTTATTTATTTACTTTATAAGCCCTTTATGTGGTGTCGCTGAGACACCCGACTGTGGCATTGGTTGTTATTTATTTACTTTATAAGCCCTTTATGAGGTGTCACTAAGACGCCCGACTGTGGCACTGCTTGTTATTTATTTACTTTATAAGCCCTTTATGTGGTGTCGCACAGACGCCCGACTGCGGCATTTTATTTCCATTCCATTATTGCTTATTCGTGTTGCATATAAATAACATGCTTGCATGCATCAGAGATTTTATTTTATGACTGACGATGTGATCATAAAATATTTCAGCGCATGATTATCATTTATATTATCCCAGTGTTCATAATGTTTGCGAGTACATTCAAACTACTCACTGGCTTGTCCCTGGCTATTGTCTTGGCCAGATTTCTTGCACGGAGAGGAGTGACGCGATGACAGCGCCGGAACCTAAGCAGTGGTGGTAGCAGCCTCGCGAAGATAGGGGTTACCTAGTCAGCTGTTCCTGTGGGAAATGGAGTCCCATAGACACTGATGATCCACAAACCGCTTCCGCCATCAACCACTAGAAACCATTTGTTGTACTCACAGGCCAGAATGGTCTTGTACTACATATTTTGTATTTTGCTTGGAATTTTCTGTATTAAGTTGGTGCCTCATCAGCTAACAGTAATCCTGGGGCTAGTGAGCACAACGGCCATTTTCTGGAAATTAATACCTAAAAACTGGTCGTGACAAACATTGAAAGCATTGTCTTTTAAACTGGGAATAAATGGAATGGGGTTCCAATGTGCAGGAATTGGCTGTCTCTGTAGTTGGGATAGGTCTTCGGCCGGTGGATTTGCTGTAGTTTTTGCTGGAGTGGGATTTTTCTGTGGTACAGCTAGTGCTATGGCAGATGAAATCGGTATACCTTTTGCTGGAGTGCAGGTCCTATGTGGTGGGGCTAGTGATGTGGCCAGGGAAGTATGGGTACGGTCTGCTGGAGTCGGTCCTACGTTTTGTGTCACAGCTCTATCGAACATGGTAAAAAAGAGCAAGCAGATTTTGGATAACAAAATGTTGATTGCGCAGTGCCCACACATGATGAACCAGAGCGCATTAAGAATGCAACTCCCAGCTGTCTCTCGACCATTTCAGGCGGTTGGATGAAGATCCTACGTCTCCTAACCCTTCTTCTTCCTCGTCTGTGATTCTTCCCATACAGAACACCGCACGGGCAGCCGGTCGGACCATCGGCCCCCATCGCCTGTGTTCCTCCGCCACCCCCACCCCCCACCCGCGTCGAGTTTCTTTGTTCGGCGAGGCCGCACAACCACCCGAGCCCTTTGGATAGCATCGGCGAACTCCGGCGAGCTCTGAGAAATCGACTGACCCAATTTTGAAATTTAGTCTACTCTGGTTTAACTAGTGTGAAATATAAAAGGGGAAAACCATAAGTATTGGGAGTATAGTGGTGAGCATGCCATGGCTGATCTGAAGGTGCAAACCAGACAAAGGCAACTTCGCACCAAGACAAGAAACCAGAGTAAAGCCGTGGCGATCTATTTTCTTGCTGCGATAAAAAAGTTGACAAGATACGAAAGAGTACCGCCTCTGGTGTGGCGCCGTGTACGCATCTGGTGAGAATTTGATGGTGCTGTGGTAGCGATGGCTGTCGGAAGCGTGGAAGTAGATCTAGGAGGGTAGACGGTGGCGGCAGGGTGCGGTGGACGAGACGGTCGTAGGAGCGGCGCCGGCAAGGTGGACGACGGCGGGGATGAAGCGAGAGGACGGGATGCAAGGATCCCGGTCCGAAGGCGTGGATGAGAGAGGTCGATCTCTTGTAATGGACGGCGGCGTCGGGGTATCAACTCCGGCATGGTGGAGGAGGATGGCGGTGGATGGGATGGCGGACGACGGCGGACGGAGGAGGGTGGGGTGGAGAGGGTGATTTGTCGCCCACGGAGTACGAATGGGGAAAAGGGAGGTAGTGAGGAAGGGGGGAACCATGTAGTAAGGGCGCGCTTGTCTCAAATGCGAGGAAATTTACAAACTTAGCCCCCGTTTCAAATTTCTACTACATCACAGCAACATTAGTCGGTTGCGGATAGGACGGTAATCTTGCATACACCGAATATTTGCCGATGAGAATTTGTTTTTGGCGCCCGCCGTGTATGAATATGAATCGGGGAGGGAGTCGATTTCGGTCGAGGGCACATTGTGGTTTGGCACCCACCGTGTAAGAATCCAGGTGAGAGGCGGTTATGTCACGTTTGGGTGAAATTACAAACCTACCCCGATGGAAACCTATAGAAATCCAGCAGATAGGCTTTGCGTGGCAGGGATAGGCAGTAGTGATTTCCATCTCGCAGATTTTGGTTTCGGGCGGTTACTGCGACTTTCCCCGCTTCGTTCAAATTTTGCACAGTGCACGTTTACCGTGCCAACTCAATTCGAATCCCTTTTGTATTCTACTATTTTTTTCGGGCGGGATCCATTTTCAATTGGAATTACATTCTATATACATCATTTTTTTACATATATACTTTCAAAAGCACAACAAAGAATTCTGCTCCTTTATATGTATAATATGATTTACAAATACAACGATCTCGAAATCTTAATGTTGAATTCGAATTTTTTTAACCAAATTATGTTCTACTAAAATGTTTGGATCTGTAATAACTACATATTAAATAACATAGATGTGTGTGAATTCATATGAGTATGCATGTTTGATACATCAATTTTGGTTCGAGTATGGATTACATGTATCATAATCTCGAATTCAAATATTTGAATCCCTTTTTTGTTCACTCCTTTCACACCCATCTCTCTCGCATGCATGCTCCTTCAGATAGCCATCACTCTCTTTTCTCCAGCTCAGCCGCACGCTCACTTCATGTTCCTCCTATCCTCGCAAACATGGTCTCTCGACATCTCCCTTGCGAAGTGTCACACTCTCCCTATCATTATACAGTACACGGTTTTCATTATCTCTCACGTCCCTACTGTTCTCTGGTATCACTCGGTACCTAAGCTTTCTTTTTCACCGCCACACACACAGTCTCCACTCGTCTTTCACTTTATCTTTCTCTCTATGGGATTCTCTCACACACCCTATATGTCTCTACATATGACTCATACCACTAAAATTACTCTCTCTCTCTCTCTCTCCTATAGACACAACATTTGTGCAGTCTCCTTTTCGTCTCCATCCCAGACTGACACTGATCAGACAACCCCGACTACTGTCTCCTCTCTCTCTCTCTCACAGACACACACACAACTCCTGCTTCCACCCCCCTTCCCGACTACCTTCTCTCTCTCACACGCACAAAACTCTCGCTTTCGCACCCCGACTCGTATTTCTCTCACAAGCATTTATCGACTGGCTAGCCTCTAGATAGGTTTATACACCCGCACACTCATGCTTCCACCATCGCATACATGTCTCTCTCTCCCTCCTTGTATTTATGTAGCTTTTTCTTCCCTTCTTGAGACACGCCCTCTCAATCGTGCACACACACACTATCGCCTCATTTTAAGCTTATACCTATCGCACACACACTACTTGTGTCTTTGTCACACATGCACTCCGTCCTCCTCCACTCTCCCTCTCTCTCACACACACATGGGCTTTTTGCAACACCTAGCAAGATGCCACGCGTTGCATGGAACATCAAGATGCATTTGTATGTGTAGTTTATCTTGTGGGGGAAAAGGATGAACGAGGGAAGACCTCATTTGCAAATGTGGAGAGGGGTGTGGGTATGTTTTTGCAAAATTGCCAAAGTTTCCTTCCTATTCGTCAGATATAGATCGGACGGCCTATATTGCAGGATGGCAGACACACGATCATCACCGACAATGCTTTTTATAAGAGTAGGGATAAAAAATAGAGTTGGTGATGATGGTGGGCCTGCCATCCTACAATGTAGGTCATCCGATTTATATCTGATAGATAGGAAGGAAAATATGGCAATTTACCCACACTCTTCACCACATTTGCAGATAAGGCCTTCCCTCGTCCATCCTTTTCTCCCATGAGATTTTGATATTCCGTGCAACGCACGGGCATCTTGCTAATAAGAGTAGAAATTAGACATATACCACTTCTCGAATCTTGAAACCAACAACATGCCTCCCTTATCTCATCAAAACCGCCAAAGGAATATATTTTGAGTGAAACATAACATATTTTTAGTGATATACATATTTCAAAACTAGACTTTTTTTTCCATCAAATCGGTGAATATGTATTAATCTACTTTGATCGTGTGGCAACGCATTGGCACATTGCTAGTAGTTATTATATTTTTTTGGACACCAGACAAACGGTGGAGTACATATACGAAGAGAAGAGGCGCACACACGCAGTCGGCCTCTCGCTGTCTCGCACACAGGAGTGTTACGTAAAGGCGACGTTAACAAATAAATCCTAAAACCTTAGGTGCATGATTGCTGCATTCGCGGGTACCGGGTACGTGGTGGAGCACCTTTGTAGGAGTTGATGGTCAGGACCACAGGTGAACGACATGGAGCGTGGTGGCTCGCCAGTTGCCACAGACCGAGTAGCCACGTTTAAAATATCATTTTTTAGCTGGGTTAAGAGTTCCGATTTTAAATGGCATGTTTATTTGACTGAATTTTAAATGGCACGTTATAAGTAGTAAGTAGTTTTTAGAACGATTGGTATGGAGCGAAAATGGGATTCATAGTACTACGTACCTCCTTGGCATATGGTTGTATGGGTTTATGTTACGAGATGTTTAACCTAGTAGTTCTAGGGCAAATACTATGGTTTAGATTTAGATGCTAGTTTTCAGTAATCGGAAGGGGAAACCCTTCTTTGATTAAAAAAACTACTACTTCCATTATGGTTTACTAGTCCCCATCGTACTTTGGGTCAAAGTTTGTCCATGAATTTTACTTGTAAAATGTGAATGGAAAACGAGATTTTGTTATACCCAAACAAAAATGGACTGGAGGGAGTGATTGATCTGACACGGATGCGACCTCTCATAGCGCAGGCATTGAACTGGCGTGCCGGCCAAGAGGGCCGCACTCGCTGCAGGCCCGGCTGAGCACGCCTCCTCACCGCGTGCAACCAGCTTAAGACTGTCCCGCCTGCCTTCTCAAAATCTGCGCGTGTGCCGGCAACACGTCCTTCCGCGAGCCGGCAGGCATTTTAGAACACAAAAAATGACTAAAATATAATTAATTTACGCATGGTCTTGACTTGTTGTGCTCGCACTGGTAGCAGGAACTAGTAGAGGTTTTTCTTTATTTATAACTCTCCTCACATTTTTTTTGGCTTTGAAGTGAATCACGGTTGCGGACATTATGTATGAATGTGCAGATATCTGTGAACATGAGTTTAATGTGGAAGTTGGACCTGGAATGTAGGGCTTGCGCGTGAACTATACCATGTCCAATGGTTCGTCTGTTATTGTTTGGAAAGTAATTGCTGTTATTACATGACCCGAAAAAACATTTTGTGCCACATCAGTAGATGCACAAACATCACAACTGGCATGCTGACTAGATAGACATTTGAACCTAGCTATTATGAACGAAATTTTGTATTGACAACAGTTTTAGATAGCAGGAGACGCCTAGCCTGCTCTGCCTCTGCTAGCTTATTTCTGGCTTCTTCCATATCTTCTTTGGCTTGGGTGAAGAGAGCATATGATTGCTCTTTTTGCTTCTTCAAGAACTCAGCTACATTCTCAAGGGCTGCTGCACTCTTTCTTTCAGCCTTTACTAATGCCATGAGGACACGAACAGCTGACGACTCCACCTGGCTTGTGTGTAATCCAGCATCATCTGGGAATTTGCACCTTGTGTCTAATCCAGCATCATTAGGGAACTGACACCTTGTGTGTAATCCAGCCTCATTTTGGAAACATGATCTCGAGGTTGACCATACTTCCCTCCTCGCAGGAATTGCATCGTGACATGAAGTTACTTCTTTTTTAGATCAATACTCAGAGAAACCTAGATCCATTTAGTAGAAGCCAGATAAACAGAACTCGGAGAAGTGAATTCAAAAGGAAAAGAAATATAAAAACAGACTACACGGTGAGAACATGCACTTCCAACATCAAGTTAAAAACGAAAGCATTAGGACGATTAAGACTCTTCTTATTAGACATCGAAGAACACCACGCTTAAGAGAAACAGAAACTACAACATATACACATCGAAGAACACGAGGCTAAACGAAAGTAATCGAAAGGGTGTTACTTACCAAAGCTCATTTTACAGGTTCGGTGCAGCTCCTCTTTAACTTGCTACGCTCCTTGAAGATGTCCCAAATATCCCGTGTTTGGCCTTCATTGCTCCTCTGCATGTTCACACTCGTGGTTTCAAAATCTCAACATGGCAAGAAAAATACTACTAGTAATACTCGCGCATCTTGTGGGCAACATTAAAGCAATCGTCTGCCATGTTAGAGCATCTCCAACAGAATCGCAACGCGCGGCGCTTTAAAAAAGCGTTTACAGTGCTGAGATCGAGAAGTAGATACTAGAGAGTAGAGGATAGTTCTCAGCATAGATAGATAAAAAGTGATAATTAAACTACTCCTCGTTGTCCGACTGCTCCTCAGTGATGTCCTCCTCCGACGTCTGACTGTAGGCGTGAAGATACCGATCGTCGTCGGATTCCCAGGGCAACGCTGCTCCTAGCCTCATGTTGAATTGAGCGTCCCCTTTTCGCCTACGCTTGTCCTCGCGATAGGCGGCTCGCTCCGCCCTCCTCTTATCCCTCTCTGCCCTCCTTTGCGTGTAGAACTCGCGCTTGTTGATGATGTCCTGCGGGAAGTGTTGGCGCCACAGCGCAATGGCTTCCTCATCCATCTCGGTGATGCCGAGACGGTGCTCCCGCCTCTGATTGTCGCGACGATCCTCGTTGGTGCTAAGCCGCGGCAGAGGCGCGAGCTCCTGCACCCGCTCCCGCGTCGGCACGTTGGGTAAGTTCAATGTTCTATGAGGCCACCGGAGGCGCCACGCCGCCGCATTGTACGCGCGGGCGGCCTCAGTGGCGGTGTCAAAATTGCCAAGGCCGAGGCACATCCCAGGGAACCAGATCTCGACGGAGAAGCCGCCAGAGGGGCGCGCGCGGACGCCGCGGTATCCCCATGTTTCCCGGCGATGCGGTGGCATGGTGGCGCGGCGGCGGCGAGGCGAAAAAGAGCGGGGAGAGAGCGGTGGCAAGGCACAGAGTGGTGGCAAGGCACAGAGCGGTGGGAGGGCGTTGGATTTTATAAAGCGCGTCGGACGCCGCGCACCAAAACTAGTGCACGCCCGACCGCTTCTTCCCGCGCGCGCGTGATCCTTTCCCGACGTCTCTGCTATCTCTACTCTCTTTGCTACGGTTATATTTATTTTATATTTAATATTTAATATTTATCTCTACTTCCTTTACTGTCTACTTTTTTTCTCTATACTTTTTTTTCTTGCAATATAGGCCGTCCGATTTATATCTGACAGATAGGAAGGAAACAAATGGGAAGTTTGCAAAAAGATACCCATACCTCTCTCCAGATTTGCAAATAAGGCCTTCCCTCGTTCATCCTTTTCTCCCACAAGATAAACTACTCATACAAATGCATCTTGATGCGTGCAACGCATGGGCATCTTGCTAGTCCTAAAAACCTTTCCATCATTTGCCACACTACTGGTTGCAGATGAAAAACCTACCCAAGCACAACGCGATACAGGAGCGACGCACAATTACAAGCTGATATTCTGTTGGACAATGGAGGCAATAACCAATTACTTTCACGGGAACAATAGCACCCAGGAAAATTGAAGGGTAGGTATGAACAAAATTGGAACCGCACATGTACTGCTAAGTGATTCAATACACACATTACCAATCGAGGAGGAGAACGATGGTCGCGGCGGCCTCTGTGAGTCATGGTCGGCAACGGGAGTCAGTTCATTTTCCACGACGGTGGTACTTCTGCGCTTGGCGTCGGCTTCCGGGAAGCAGATCCAAGACCGTGGAAGACGATGCTGGGGAAGACGCTCCATCTATGACGACGACGGTGGACCGGCTCCAGTGCAGCGTACAAGGTCGTCGATGAGGCAGATGCACTGCGGTGGACGAGTGCGCCGATGTAAAGGGGAGGAGCACAAAGGCTGAGGTGCCGTGGAGAAGTCTACTTTGCGGTGGGGATAGAAAATGGGGAGTATTCAGTTGTACTACTCTGGGTGCCGGGGTGGGGCTGGCTGGCTAGGGTGAACCTGAAGTTACAAAAATAGCCCCCTACCAAGCGTCGTACGTAGGCCTATTCCGAAGGCTATGATGTTAACTTCCCACTGCTCGAATCAGGGTCGCGGGAGATTTTCCCGCCGACCGCAAAATTTTGTGACACAGGACTCCCCGTGTGGCGTGTTAAGTGATTCGTCTAAGCAACTAGCGAGTAGTAGTAGTAAACTCTACATATTAGGTTTAACCAAAGTCAAACTTCCTAAAGTTTGACCAAGTTTATATAAAAATATAAACATTTACCATAACGAATATGTATGATGTGGAAGTACATTAAATAATGAATCTAATGGTATTTATTTGTTATTGTATATGTTAATATTTTTTGTTATAAGATTTCTGAGAGTTTACAAAACTTGACTTTGACCAATGCTAATACGCGGACTTAAATAAAAACAGAGGGAGTACACATTTGTTTTCTTAGTTTGTAGTGAACTAATCATTTGTTGAAATTGTGCAATAAATATATTAGGCTATTGACTTCGAATGTAATGGTCTATACAATTCAATAGTTACAATCGTTGTCGAATCCGAAGATGTATACAAGGTCTATAGTACTTCACAACATGCTCAAACTCACATAATCCCAGTCAAATAAGAATCTAAATGCATTTCATAGTTATTACTTTGTAGGATGCAACAAAAATAACCAAAACTCTACATCAGCCATTACAGAAGCAACATTTTGACATATCCCATTGTGTGAATGAAACGTGCAGAGAGAGAGCTTTTGAAGATGGAGCAGATAGGGCGGGAAAGATTGTATGTAGGTGGACGAGAGAGTAGGAGACAAACCTAACGACACACACACACACACACACACACACACACACACAGAGAGAGAGAGAGAGAGAGAGAGAGAGAGATAGAGAGAGAGAGAGAGGGAGAGGGAGAGAGAGAGAGGGAGAGAGAGAGAGAGGGAGAGAGAGAGAGAGAGGGAGAGAGAGGGAGAGAGAGAGAGTGAGGGAGAGAGGGAGAGAGAGAGAGAGAAAGAGAGAGAGGAAGAAGTTAGGTGTGTGAGAAAGATGGAGACATGTAATATCCGTGATTCTGTATACGTGGAAGGAGAAGAGACAACATGTTTGATGGGAGAGCTGGAAAAACATGGACGAGAGGGGAAGGATCTCATGGGTTGAGGGATTGACAATTTTGTGCGGGGGAGAGAGAGATTGGTAATTTTGTGCAAGAGAGAGAGAGGGTGGGGGGAGGAGTCAGTCAGCCATCATCACATCACCCTGCTTCCAAATGACCCCGCATTCTCTAGCGCGGTGTGGTCGCCGTCTTCGATCTGCTCGATGCCCTCTTTGTGCATGTTGGGGTGCAAAGAAGCACAAGCGAGAGTGGTCGCCGTATAACCTTGGATGGGGATGAATTGTGTGATCGGGGGAGTGTGTGTGTGTGAGTGTGTGCGTGCGTGCGTGTGTGTGTGTGTGTGTGTTTGTGTGTGTGTGGGTGTGTGCGCGCGTGCATGCATGCGTGCGTGTGTGTGTGTGTGTGTGTGTTAGATATTGAGGGAAAACAAACATAAGGAGAGAAATGGGTATTCGCGAAGAGATTGCGCGAGCCTTGAGGTGCGCATTGGGCCAAGTGAGGGTGTCAAAATGTGCGCGTTGATGCATATGTTGCATGCGATCATGCGAGGGACGGATGAATCGAGAGAGATGGTTGTTGTGTTACGGATGCTCCTCTCGCTCTCTCTCCCTCTCTCTCTTTCTCTCTCTCTGTCACACACACACACACACACACACACGAGTAAACTAGAAGACCGTTCTCTCATGTATACACAACGTATCGGCATCTATCTATGTCTCACTAATGCATGATCGTTTGCACATTCACACGTCTCTATGTTTGTATCACACGCACACCGTCTCCACATTGCCCTTCCACCACAACGCACATATGGACACATACACACATTCTCTCTCAGTCACACACACAAAATAAGTACTCCCTCCGTTTTTATTTACTCTGCATATTAGAGTTGACTGAAGTCAAACTTTGTAAAGTTTGACCAAGTTTGTAGAAAAAAATATAGACATTTATCATAATAAATCTATACAATGTGAAAGTACCTTCAATAATAAATATAATGTTGTTGATTTGTTATTCTATATCTTAATATTTTTGTTTATAAACTTGGTCAAAGTTTGTAAAGCTTGACTTTGACCAAAGCTAATATGCAAACTAAATAAAAACAGAGGGAGTATTAAAAAAACTAGGGCGCACCTAAAACATCCAAATCCAAATAAACACAAACTGGAGCTAAATTCAAATATATGGAAATATTGCAGCGTCAAGAACTTTCCTAGGAAAAAAAAGTTGAGTAATATTCGAGGATTGTTTTCACACACACAAAAAGGTTCGGTGGATGTCCTTCGAGCGCGACACGGTGACGCACCGTTTGATCGACTGCGCAGCCGCGGTTCACGCGCTTGCACAGGATCCCATATCGTGGCTGTGGTACTAACTTCAACAATAAATAAATAATAAAGGCGCTGCCTAAGTCTAATGTTTACGTGTACTGGTACAATTTTCTTTTAAGTTTGACCTCATATAAAACTAGAGTAAGCTCCCATACGAGCACTCATCAAAATGTCGCCGCCGCCGTTGTGCATGCCGGCGCCCGCCTGCTCCGGCCAACAATTTCTCGCCCATCACCGCCGTGTCACCACCATCCCTGTGCCATGAAGCCGAAGGCTCGCCCGCTCACGTCGTCTGCAGTCCCTCCTCACCATGCCGCTGTGCTGCCAAGCACGCGAGCAGCTGGTGGAGCCGCGTCTATGCACGCAACGTACGAAGAGGAGGACGAGCGCGTGCTCCAGCACACCGGCGAGGAGGAACTAGCGTGTCATTGTCGTCTCCGCCCGCACGGAGGAGGCGCGCATGGTGGCTGTCAGGGCGGAAGCAGGTCGCGCGCGCGTCGAGCCCACAAACCGGGTGCGGACATGGAATCTACCTTCGAGACCTTGAATGCCACATGGATCCTGCAATCTGAAGGAGCAATTTGGGTTAGTCAACTCATGTCAGCCGTTTGATGCAACATGGATGGCTAGAAGGGCTTCTTCCACCTCTTGTGTCATCTTCTTCCTTCGCTCCATCGAACTTCTTTCACAAATCAACTGACCCAAATTATACTACTAGTATGAACGTATTAAGTACAGTGGGAACACGATGGTACGAGCAATAGTACCAACTGCAAGAAGAACAGTAGTAAGACATAGTACTAGTACTACTCTACGTACTAAATAGTTCAAATAATGAGAAATAACATAAACATAGTCCTGTTGGGGCCCCAGCACAACACACCCTTGAAAATAAACTAAGAAACTAGTCAGCTTGACACTGTAGCAGAACAAGCATGAGCGACGGCACTGCCACCTACTCGGAGTCCGAGTCCACGTCCTCGACTTCGTACTCGTCCCTCTTCCTCTTCCTCTTCGCCGACGCTTCTTTGCTTGAACCAGACACTGGGCTCTGCTTCTTCATCCAACCCATATAGATATTTAAACAAAGGCAGGCATCCATTGCTGCGTACAGGATGTGATCTTCATCTAATGTCTTCGACTCCCATGCATGATGAAACTCGTGATGAGGTTTCTTCAGTTTAGCGTACGAAGGATCAATCATGGCTGCTGCCATGGTCAGCATTGAAGGTTGAGAGGAGGACACCAGGCTTGCCTTCTGGAGATTGAAGGGCTGGCCTACAACGAGACCTATCCGACGCAGGACTTCTTTGTCATTCTTAAAGCCTACAATAACGAATTTCACTCTTTTCTCCTTGAGGAAGTTCTTAAAATCATGGCACTCAACGTCGGCATGGCATATTTGGTAGCCAAGCAAACGTTATGTATGCAAACCTGGATAACGGCGGGCTTCTTCCTCTCTTTGTCCTTTAGATCCTTCTCTCGTCCCAGGACTGTGGTGTACTCAACATCTAGCCCGGCGACCCACTCATCCATTGAACTGTTGAACATGCGTAGGAAGCGAGCAAGCCATGCTTTCACCGTCGCAGATCTACGTGTGTAGATGACGATGAACTGATCGCCGGTGATGGCTCTAACCTGGTACTCAGCGGCGACCATGGAGATTTGGGAGGCCATGGATTTTGGAGGAGGGTTAGGAGAAGTTGAACTATTGTACCCCGCAAAAACTGGGAGCGAACTAATGTGAAAGGACGGGACGACTAGGAGCGAACTGTTGTGAGGTACTCCCTCCGTTCCAAAATAGATGACCCAACTTTGTACTAACTTTAGTACAAAGTTGGGTCATCTATTTTGGAATGGAGGGAGTAGAATACGGGGACGAGTAGGGCGTGTGAACGGCGTGGGGTTGCAGGCTTGCCCGGTGGATAAACGTCTGCAAGCCCCCAAAGAGTTCTCGAGAACTATGCGGGACCCACTAGATGTCATGTCTACTAGACCCATGTCGTAGGCCTGACGGTATAGCTTCTGCCTTTTCGCACACCATGCCGGTGTGTGGATGTAACTTCACTTAATTCCGTCAACCGTCCCGCCTCCCATGATCTTCGCCTCCCTCGCGCGGTCGCGCCCTTTGAGACTTCGACCGGCTAAAAATGAGCAATTTTTTTGCCTACTCCGCATGCATGATACTCCCTCTGGTCCTTTTTACTCCCGTCAGCTGTTTGCAAAGTGTTTGACCAAATATATACTTTTTTTAAACACCACCTTATATTAATTAACCAGCCACCCCAGTACACTCATACGATACAATATTCACCACACAGGGCGGTACGTTATTTACAAGAATAGCATCTAATCTATTGTCAAAGCTATACTTAGCGATTAAGTGTGCCACCTTATTGGCCGAATGGCTAATCTTTGACAATTGAAGATTGTTGATCAACTTCGAGATGCTCAACGCTTTCATCTTCAGGTTACGCATAGTAGACCTGTCATAGTCCCCCGATGCAAGAGATGCTACCTCAAAAGCGCAATCAGTCTCTAAAATTACACGATTATGAAGAGAAATACCTATGTAGAGACCGGCAATGCAAGACCTAAGCTCCGCTTCCTCCACGCTTTTACAGGCATCAATGAAATCCCACGACCAAATTTATACTAAAAATATCAATATCTACAATACTGATTATAATGAGTATAAGAACTATGTTTTATAATGAGTGTAAAAATATTGATTTGACATTGTGAATGTTGATGCTCCCTCCATCTAGGTGAGTAAGTCATATTAGGCTGTGCACCATGACCAAGGAGGAGGGGAAAACGAGATACATTAATGTTTATTTGCTAATTAAATAGTATTGCATGCAATGAACTAACCACTGCATGTCATGTTTGCTAGTCTCAGGTCATTAAAAGCATGCACACCCTCATCTCTTATTGGTTGATATGTCAACAAACAAGAAATGAGGTAGAAGTTACTGCACCGCGCCTACGTGTTTTGGGATTATTTGGTTTTTGTAAGATGACTTACACACCTAGCTATTAGAGTACCACTACCTCCCTTCTAGTTTAAAGGGCTCGACCAAAAAATTTCACCTACTCTTAGCAATATAGTAGAGGCGGTGGAATAATTTTTGAAGTCTACAAAAGTACTCAACTAATTTTGTCGTTCTTCACAAAAAAATGTGTTTACCAATGCATGCATGAAGACTAGTTTTTGAAGTCTAACCCCCCTCTCTTCTTTAGTTCTTTGCCACATTAGCATGTTTGCTATTCCCGTGTGCATGATACCAGCTAAGATACACTACTAGAAAAACCGCTACTAATGGCGCACCTAATTTGGCCATTAATGGCGCATCACTGGTGCGCCATTACTAGCACGCCATTAGTAATGTTTACTAATGGCGCACCACTGCTGCGCCATTAGTATCTGGTATACTAATGGCGCACCACTGGTGCGCCATTAGTATAGGCCACGGTGCGCCATTAGTATGCCTCCCAGGGGCCATGTATACCCAGGTGCTTTGGCATACTAATGGCGCACTACAACGGGATGCGCCATTAGTAACCGCGGCATACTAATGGCGCACTGTCCAGTGGTGCGCCATTAGTATGCTTTGTCATACTAATGGCGCACTGTCATGTGATGCGCCATTAGTATGAATATTAGGTTTTTTTATTTTTTATTTTCTGTTTTTTGCACAGGTTACAAAATGTATAATTTGACAAAATATAGACAGCACACATCAACAACAGATTCATCGAATACAATAGAAGATTAGTCTTTGAATACAATTCATCATATTAGTCTCTGAATACAATTCATCATATTAGTCTCCGAATTGAAAAGACCGAACAAAGATAGAGCATTATATTACAAGTCTCGAGACCGCGAGTAGCGAGTTTGTCTTCACATTACAAGTCGATATCGATCATCTAAACTACCATCACATAGAAGAGAGCTGCGGTCATCACGATGAGCATCATCACGATGAAACTCGTCTTCATCCGGTTCCTCCAACGCTCCCTCCCCTCTCCCGCTAGATAGCGGGCGTATCTAGATTCGGCCTCGGCCCTAGTGGTGTACCCTTTGTAACTGTTACAGATGAATCGGTGAACCTGTCTCCGACACTCCTCCCAGTCATCGTAGACTCCGGGAACCTTACCCTTGTACGTGACATACGTCGGCATCGCTATGCACTAGCCAAACGAAACGTTAGTACCAATTCACAGACAATATATAAGCAATATATATA